>NC_058085.1:174906595-175206595 GCF_014858855.1 Bufo gargarizans
AAAGATTTTACCACATATAACTGCTGCGCCGAATGCTGAATAAAATTTGTTTTTCAACCGAAATGCTTCAATAAATATTTTACTGCTACTAGGGTATATTATAAAACCTATTATACTAGTCTGTCCCCCTATTTACAAAATTTCTGCTGAACAGCCATGTTAAGTGGTTCATTGCCCAAAAAAAATCTACAAGCCTTGATCACCAACCTCCCAAAACCGGGCAAATCTACTGACCACCCTCAAAATTTTACACCGATCTCTCTACTGAATCAGGAATTAAAAATATATGCAAAAGTCCTAGCTAATAGAATTGCCTTAATTCTCCCACATCTAGTAAACCAAGATCAGTCGGGTTTTGTCTCAGACTGTCAGACCTCTGACAACACCAAAAGACTATTAAATATCTTCCATCATATTGAAAGGGACAGCACCCCTTCTTTTATCCTCGCCTTCGATGCAGAGAAGGCTTTGATAGATTACGCTGGTCGTATGCTTTCTCGGTATTAGAGTTTTACTGGTAGTATATTGCTGGCAGTGTCATCTTTATACTCTTAGCAAAAGTTTTATCTAATGGTGCCTTATCTGAGGAATTTAATATTCAAACGAAGCACGGCAGGGGTGCCCTCTCTCCCCTCTAATTTATATCTTATCTATGGAGCCATTGACTCAAGCCCTCCAACTAGATGATAGAATTTCTGGGTTTGGTATTAATGTTATCTGTCTATATGGGGATGATATCATCCTCTTCCTCACCAAGCCAGAAATATCTTTACCCGCAGTTTTGGAAAACATCAACACATACGGTCACCTATCATATTACCATTTAAATAATAGTGATGAGGGTCATATGTCATGTCGAATATGTGTCGAATATGGGTCATGTCGAATATGTGTCGAATATTCACAAATTCGAATATTCGTTATATTCAACAATTTTTTTTACTCGAAAAATCGGCAAGGTATTTGCTATTTTGCTATAACTTTGTTTTTTCGAATATTCGTAATATTCTAAAACAAGAATATATAGCAATATAGCAAATATAAAAAAAACAAATATAGAGCAATTTAGCTAATATAGTGCTATAATCTTCTTTGTCTAATAGTTGTAATTTTTTTCTCATCTGAAGTTCAGATGGGAAAAAAATTTCAATTATAAAAAAAAAGATTATAGCACTATATTAGCTAAATTGCTCTATATTCGTTTTTTTCGAATATTCGCTATATTGCTATAACTTTATGTTTTTCGAATATTCGTAATATTCTAAAACAAGAATATATAGCAATATAGCAAATATTCGAAAAAAAAACTAATATAGAGCAATTTAGCTAATATAGTGCTATAATATTTTTTTTAATAGTTGTATTTTTTTTCCAATGTGAACGTCAGATGAGAAAAAATTACAACTATTAGACAAAGAATATTATAGCACTATATTAGCTAAATTGCTCTATATTATTTTTTTTAAAATATTCACTATATTGCGATATATTCTTGTTTTAGAATATTATGAATATTCTAAAAAACAAAGTTATAGCAATATAGCGAATATTCGAAAAAATCGAATATAGAGCAATTTAGCTAATATAATCTTCTTGGCATAATTGTTGTAAGTTGAAAAATTTGCAATAAAAGTTTGCATTACAAAAATTTGCATTACGAAAATTCGCAAACAACACTACTCCTAAAGTCAAATATATTGCAGCCTTCTCATTGGCCCACAAGCTAGAAGCAGGGAGGGATCATGTGTACTGATAAAAAAAAATTATAATATTTGAAATAACAAATATATATCACTATATTCGAAATATTCGCAAATTTTTGAAGTACCTATATTCGCAATAAAAATTTGAAATTTGAATATTCGTGATCAACACTATTAAATAACTCTAAAACACAAGCTCTCCCTCTGAAACTTCCCCCTCAGCAATCAACATCCTTGAAGTTCCAATACCAGTTTGACTGGAAGGTAGCTAGTCTAAAATACTTGGGAATAGAATTATCATACCCCTTATCCTCCCTATTTACTAAAAACGACATCCCTCCACTTACAACCATTGAGTCATTAGAAGATGTTCTAAGTTTGCTGTCTAAAGTGAAGACAAATAAGTCACAGGGGCCTGATGAGATACACCCAAAATTATTAAAAGAGCTTAGTGGTGAGCTGGCAAAACCGTTAACAGATTTATTTAACCAATCATTAGTAACAGGAGTCGTCCCGGAAGATTGGAAATTGGCAAATGTCGTGCCCATTCACAAGAAAGGTAGCAAGGAGGATTCGAGCAACTATAGACCAGTGAGTCTGACATCAATAGTAGGCAAATTAATGGAAACCCTATTAAAGGATAGGATTGTGGAACATCTAAAATCCCATGGATTGCAAGATGAAAAACAGCATGGGTTTACTTCAGGGAGATCATGTCAAACAAATCTTATAGATTTTTTTGACTGGGTGACTAAAATAATAGACGGTGGAGGTGCAGTAGACATCGCATATCTAGATTTTAGTAAGGCTTTTGACACTGTCCCACATAGAAGACGTATCAATAAACTGCAGTCATTGAGCATGGACTCCCATATTGTTGAGTGGATTAGGCAGTGGCTGAGTGACAGACAACAGAGGGTTGTAGTCAATGGAGAACATTCAAAACAAGGTCATGTTACCAGTGGGATTCCACAGGGATCTGTACTGGGACCAATTTTGTTTAATATCTTCATAAGTGATATTGCAAAAGGCCTCGATGGTAAGGTTTGTCTTTTTGCTGATGACACAAAGATATGTAACAGGGTTGATGTTCCTGGAGGGAAACGCCAAATGGAAAAGGATTTAGGAAAACTAGAAGAATGGTCAGAACTCTGGCAACTGAAATTTAATGTGGATAAGTGCAAGATAATGCACCTGGGGCGTAAAAACCCAAGGGCAGAATATAGAATATTTGACACAGTCCTGACCTCAGTATCTGAGGAAAGGGATTTAGGAGTAATTATTTCAGAAGACTTAAAGGTGGGAAGACAATGTAATAAAGCAGCACGAAATGCCAGCAGAATGCTTGGATGTATAGGGAGAGGTATAAGCGTGAAGTGCTTATGCCGCTGTACAGAACACTGGTGAGACCTCACTTGGAGTATTGTGCGCAGTACTGGAGGCCATATCTCCAGAAGGATATAGATACTCTAGAGAGAGTTCAGAGAAGAGCTACTAAACTAGTACATGGATTGCAGGATAAAACTTACCAGGAAAGGTTAAAAGACCTTAATATGTATAGCTTGGAAGAAAGAAGAGACCGAGGGGATATGATAGAAACTTTTAAATACATAAAGGGAATCAACTCGGTAAAGGAGGAGAGCATATTTAAAAGAAGAAAAACTACCACAAGAGGACACAGTTTTAAATTAGAGGGGCAAAGGTTTAAAAGTAATATAAGGAAGTATTACTTTACTGAGAGAGTAGTGGATGCATGGAATAGCCTTCCTGCAGAAGTGGTAGCGGCAAATACAGTGAAGGAGTTTAAGCATGCATGGGATAGGCATAAGGCTATCCTTCATATAAGATAGGGCCAGGGACTATTCATAGGATTCAGATATATTGGGCAGACTAGATGGGCCAAATGGTTCTTATCTGCCGACACATTCTATGTTTCTATGTTTCTATGAGTCAGACTCTGCGGAATATGCTAAACATGAAGTCTCGGGACTGGGCAGAATAGCTACTTTAAAAATGTTTATATTACTAAAAATTCTTAATTTATTCAGGACACTGCCCATACACCTTCCTGTATCCTTCTTCATTAAAATAAATAGAATACTGTCACATTTTGTATGGGCGGGAAGAAACCAAGATTTTCCGCTACCATCCACTAAATCAATACTCGCCGGAGGGATTGTAGATGCCTAATATTAAAGGTTATTACATATCTACAGTACTTTGATAACTCTCCTAAAACAGTGGTGGTGCAATACTTCTAATTCACATTGGGTCCACATTGAAAATTCCTTGGTATATCCTTACAAAATTAGAGATCTTTTACTACTTCCAGCCTGAGACCTTCATAAACCTCCTCTCACAAACTCATTGGTAAAAGCCTCATATAATGTTTGGTTGCAATAGCATACCTTAGCTTCCTCTACGGTGACCAACCTCAAGGAACTACCATTGTCAATAATTCAAGTCTCTAGTCCAGGACTTAAATTAACTAACTGGTCTTTATGGGGTATATCTCATGTCAAGCATATATATAATGCTAATGGATTAATGACATTTGAAAACATTAGGCGCATCTATAATTTAACCAATAAGGATTTTTACTAATATCTATGTATTAGACATTTTTTACAATCTTTAAGCCCCTCCTCTCTTAATGTAGATGACTTCACTCTCAAATACCTCTCATCTGATATTAAAACCAATAAAATACTCTTTACACTAAATCTGATAAATGTAGTAAAACTTATCCCATAAATCAATAGGAAAATGATATAGGAATAAATGCAGACCTTTAAGATTGACAGCTAGCTTTTAAATGTTCACATAAAGCTCTTCAATGCTCTTCACATATAGAATCCGCCTTTAAGACGGTACCCCGTTGGTACTCCGGATAGGATAGCTAAAGCTTTCCCTAACTCTTCAAATAAATGTTGGAGAAAGTGTGGCCAGAATAGGACCTTATACCACATCTTATGGAATTGCCCTCTTATACAACCATATTTGGTAGAATGTAAGCGCCTTCTTTATACGACATTAAACTGCCCTATAAATTAGTCACCTCAATTAATTTTACTTTTTCTAGGGATACAAAATATTCTCCCACAATATCAGGAATTATTCTGTATCATTTGCATTATCGAAAAAAAACACTGTTGCAAGTAAATGGAAAACTGCAGAGATTCCCTCTATTGATATAGTCATTTCCAAACTAAATACTACATATTCCTACGAAAAAATTCTAGCTAGAGGTTCAGGCAATGCAAAAACAATCTCTATCAGATGGAAACCATGTTTTTCTTCATCCTATTGTATCGATATTTGAGACTCTTTATTATTTTTAAAGATTACAGACCAACTCTTTCCCACTGTAACTCAATTCGATTTAACAAATGCTATCTGTAATTATAATTTAGTCATTCTCACTGGTATGGCACAACAACTATTAAAACTATTCACTATAAAACTCTTTTATAAATGTAAAATGCAACTGAGATAAATGCTTATTAAGATGGTTTGAATCTTCATTGTAATGACAGCTGCGACTGTCTTGGTTTGATCATAACCGACAGCTGCAACATATTTTATATTACTATTTGTGTTTAGGGATGAGCGAACTCGAACTGTATAGTTCGGGTTCGTACCGAATTTTGGGGTGTCCGTGACACGGACCCGAACCCGGACATTTTCGTAAAAGTCCGGGTTCGGGTTCGGTGTTCGTCGCTTTCTTCGCGCTTTTGTGACGCTTTCTTGGCGCTTTTTGAAAGGCTGCAAAGCAGCCAATCAACAAGCGTCATACTACTTGCCCCAAGAGGCCATCACAGCCATGCCTACTATTGGCATGGCTGTGATTGGCCAGAGCACCATGTGACCCAGCCTCTATTTAAGCTGGAGTCACATAGCGCCGCCCGTCACTCTGCTCTGATTAGCGTAGGGAGAGGTTGCGGCTGCGACAGTAGGGCGAGATTAGGCAGATTAACTCCTCCAAAGGACTTGATTAACTGATCGATCTGCAGCTGTGGATCATTGAGCTGCTGATCCTCAATTGCTCACTGTTTTTAGGCTGCACAGACCGTTTGTCAGTCTCATTTTTCTGGGGTGATCGGCGGCCATTTTGTGTCTTGTGGTGCGCCAGCACAAGCTGCGACCAAGTGCATTTAACCCTCAATGGTGTGGTTGTTTTTTGGCTAAAGCCTACATCAGGGTGAAGCTGTCACACCAAGTGCATTTATCCAGCAATAGTCTGTTCATTTTTTGGCCATATACAAAATCAGGGGCAAGCTGCGCCTGTCACCAAGTGCATTTAACCCTCAATGGTGTGGTTGTTTTTTGGCTAAAGCCTACATCAGGGTGAAGCTGTGACACCAAGTGCATTTAACCAGCAATAGTCTGTTCATTTTTTGGCCATATACAAAATCAGGGGCAAGCTGCGCCTGTCACCAAGTGCATTTAACCCTCAATGGTGTGGTTGTTTTTTGGCTAAAGCCTACATCAGGGTGAAGCTGTCACACCAAGTGCATTTAACCAGCAATAGTCTGTTCATTTTTTGGCCATATACAAAATCAGGGGCAAGCTGCGCCTGTCACCAAGTGCATTTAACCCTCAATGGTGTGGTTGTTTTTTGGCTAAAGCCTACATCAGGGTGAAGCTGTCACACCAAGTGCATTTAACCAGCAATAGTCTGTTTATTTTTTGGCCATATCCCAGTCTAATTCTGTCACTAAATCCATACCGGTCACCCAGCGCCTAAATACTAGGCCTCAAATTTATATCCAGCTAAATCTGTCCCTAGTGCTGTAGCTGGGCGAGTTATTTAGTGTCCGTTCAAGCACATTTCTTGTTCTGGGTTGAAATACAATTCCCAATTTAGCAATTTCATAATTTAGTGGTTCCTGCTATATCAGAGCTATTTGAAATCTATCCCAAAAAGGGTATATAATATTGAAGGTGCACATTGGGTCATTCAGAATAACTTCACACACACCCGCTACTGTGTATTTCCAAGTCTAATTCTGTCACTAAACCCATACCTGTCACCCAGCGCCTAAATACTAGGCCTCAAATTTAAATCCCTCTAAATCTCTCGTTACCCACCGCTGTACTGTTGTTGCTGGGCAAGATATTTAGTGTCCGTCAAAGCACATTTTTTGTTCTGGGTTGAAGTACAATTCCCAATTTAGCAATTTCATAATTTAGTGGTTTCTGCTATATCAGAGCTATTTGAAATCTATCCCTAAAAGGGTATATAATATTGAAGGTGCACATAGGGTCATTCAGAATAACTTCACACACACGCTTCTGTGCATTTCCAAGTCTAATTCTGTCACTAAATCCATACCGGTGACCCAGCGCCTAAATACTAGGCCTCAAATTTAAATCCCTCTAAATCTCTCGTTACCCACCGCTGTACTGTTGTTGCTGGGCAAGATATTTAGTGTCCGTCAAAGCACATTTTTTGTTCTGGGTTGAAGTACAATTCCCAATTTAGCAATTTCATAATTTAGTGGTTTCTGCTATATCAGAGCTATTTGAAATCTATCCCTAAAAGGGTATATAATATTGAAGGTGCACATAGGGTCATTCAGAATAACTTCACACACACGCTTCTGTGCATTTCCAAGTCTAATTCTGTCACTAAATCCATACCGGTGACCCAGCGCCTAAATACTAGGCCTCAAATTTAAATCCCTCTAAATCTCTCGTTACCCACCGCTGTACTGTTGTTGCTGGGCAAGATATTTAGTGTCCGTCAAAGCACATTTTTTGTTCTGGGTTGAAGTACAATTCCCAATTTAGCAATTTCATAATTTAGTGGTTTCTGCTATATCAGAGCTATTTGAAATCTATCCCTAAAAGGGTATATAATATTGAAGGTGCACATAGGGTCATTCAGAATAACTTCACACACACGCTTCTGTGCATTTCCAAGTCTAATTCTGTCACTAAATCCATACCGGTGACCCAGCGCCTAAATACTAGGCCTCAAATTTAAATCCCTCTAAATCTCTCGTTACCCACTGCTGTACTGTTGTTGCTGGGCAAGATATTTAGTGTCCGTCAAAGCACATTTTTTGTTCTGGGTTGAAGTACAATTCCCAATTTAGCAATTTCATAATTTAGTGGTTTCTGCTATATCAGAGCTATTTGAAATCTATCCCTAAAAGGGTATATAATATTGAAGGTGCACATAGGGTCATTCAGAATAACTTCACACACACGCTTCTGTGCATTTCCAAGTCTAATTCTGTCACTAAATCCATACCGGTGACCCAGCGCCTAAATACTAGGCCTCAAATTTAAATCCCTCTAAATCTCTCGTTACCCACCGCTGTACTGTTGTTGCTGGGCAAGATATTTAGTGTCCGTCAAAGCACATTTTTTGTTCTGGGTTGAAGTACAATTCCCAATTTAGCAATTTCATAATTTAGTGGTTTCTGCTATATCAGAGCTATTTGAAATCTATCCCTAAAAGGGTATATAATATTGAAGGTGCACATAGGGTCATTCAGAATAACTTCACACACACGCTTCTGTGCATTTCCAAGTCTAATTCTGTCACTAAATCCATACCGGTGACCCAGCGCCTAAATACTAGGCCTCAAATTTAAATCCCTCTAAATCTCTCGTTACCCACCGCTGTACTGTTGTTGCTGGGCAAGATATTTAGTGTCCGTCAAAGCACATTTTTTGTTCTGGGTTGAAGTACAATTCCCAATTTAGCAATTTCATAATTTAGTGGTTTCTGCTATATCAGAGCTATTTGAAATCTATCCCTAAAAGGGTATATAATATTGAAGGTGCACATTGGGTCATTCAGAATAACTTCACACACACCCGCTACTGTGTATTTCCAAGTCTAATTCTGTCACTAAACCCATACCTGTCACCCAGCGCCTAAATACTAGGCCTCAAATTTAAATCCCTCTAAATCTCTCGTTACCCACCGCTGTACTGTTGTTGCTGGGCAAGATATTTAGTGTCCGTCAAAGCACATTTTTTGTTCTGGGTTGAAGTACAATTCCCAATTTAGCAATTTCATAATTTAGTGGTTTCTGCTATATCAGAGCTATTTGAAATCTATCCCTAAAAGGGTATATAATATTGAAGGTGCACATAGGGTCATTCAGAATAACTTCACACACACGCTTCTGTGCATTTCCAAGTCTAATTCTGTCACTAAATCCATACCGGTCACCCAGCGCCTAAATACTAGGCCTCAAATTTATATCCCGCTGAATTTGAATACAATACATTGGGCCAAATAATATATTTGTTGTTGTGGTGAACCATAACAATGAGAAAAACATCTAGTAAGGGACGCGGACGTGGACATGGTCGTGGTGGTGTTAGTGGACCCTCTGGTGCTGGGAGAGGACGTGGCCGTTCTGCCACATCCACACGTCCTAGTGTACCAACTACCTCAGGTCCCAGTAGCCGCCAGAATTTACAGCGATATATGGTGGGGCCCAATGCCGTTCTAAGGATGGTAAGGCCTGAGCAGGTACAGGCATTAGTCAATTGGGTGGCCGACAGTGGATCCAGCACGTTCACATTATCTCCCACCCAGTCTTCTGCAGAAAGCGCACAGATGGCGCCTGAAAACCAACCCCATCAGTCTGTCACATCACCCCCATGCATACCAGGGAAACTGTCTCAGCCTCAAGTTATGCAGCAGTCTCTTATGCTGTTTGAAGACTCCGCTGGCAGGGTTTCCCAAGGGCATCCACCTAGCCCTTCCCCAGCGGTGAAAGACATAGAATGCACTGACGCACAACCACTTATGTTTCCTGATGATGAGGACATGGGAATACCACCTCAGCATGTCTCTGATGATGACGAAACACAGGTGCCAACTGCTGCGTCTTTCTGCAGTGTGCAGACTGAACAGGAGGTCAGGGATCAAGACTGGGTGGAAGACGATGCAGGGGACGATGAGGTCCTAGACCCCACATGGAATGAAGGTCGTGCCACTGACTTTCACAGTTCGGAGGAAGAGGCAGTGGTGAGACCGAGCCAACAGCGTAGCAAAAGAGGGAGCAGTGGGCAAAAGCAGAACACCCGCCGCCAAGAGACTCCGCCTGCTACTGACCGCCGCCATCTGGGACCGAGCACCCCAAAGGCAGCTTCAAGGAGTTCCCTGGCATGGCACTTCTTCAAACAATGTGCTGACGACAAGACCCGAGTGGTTTGCACGCTGTGCCATCAGAGCCTGAAGCGAGGCATTAACGTTCTGAACCTGAGCACAACCTGCATGACCAGGCACCTGCATGCAAAGCATGAACTGCAGTGGAGTAAACACCTTAAAACCAAGGAAGTCACTCAGGCTCCCCCTGCTACCTCTTCTGCTGCTGCCGCCTCGGCCTATTCTGCTGCTGCCGCCTCGGCCTCTTCCTCCGCCTCTGGAGGAACGTTGGCACCTGCCGCCCAGCAAACAGGGGATGTACCACCAACACCACCACCACCACCTCCGTCACCAAGCGTCTCAACCATGTCACACGCCAGCGTTCAGCTCTCCATCTCACAAACATTTGATAGAAAGCGTAAATTCCCACCTAGCCACCCTCGATCCCTGGCCCTGAATGCCAGCATTTCTAAACTACTGGCCTATGAAATGCTGTCATTTAGGCTGGTGGACACAGACAGCTTCAAACAGCTCATGTCGCTTGCTGTCCCACAGTATGTTGTTCCCAGCCGGCACTACTTCTCCAAGAGAGCCGTGCCTTCCCTGCACAACCAAGTATCCGATAAAATCAAGTGTGCACTGCGCAACGCCATCTGTGGCAAGGTCCACCTAACCACAGATACGTGGACCAGTAAGCACGGCCAGGGACGCTATATCTCCCTAACTGCACACTGGGTAAATGTAGTGGCAGCTGGGCCCCAGGCGGAGAGCTGTTTGGCGCACGTCCTTCCGCCGCCAAGGATCGCAGGGCAACATTCTTTGCCTCCTGTTGCCACCTCCTCCTTCTCGGCTTCCTCCTCCTCTTCTTCCACCTGCTCATCCAGTCAGCCACACACCTTCACCACCAACTTCAGCACAGCCCGGGGTAAACGTCAGCAGGCCATTCTGAAACTCATATGTTTGGGGGACAGGCCCCACACCGCACAGGAGTTGTGGCGGGGTATAGAACAACAGACCGACGAGTGGTTGCTGCCGGTGAGCCTCAAGCCCGGCCTGGTGGTGTGTGATAATGGGCGAAATCTCGTTGCAGCTCTGGGACTAGCCAATTTGACGCACATCCCTTGCTTGGCGCATGTGCTGAATTTGGTGGTGCAGAAGTTCATTCACAACTACCCCGACATGTCAGAGCTGCTGCATAAAGTGCGGGCCGTCTGTTCGCGCTTCCGGCGTTCACATCCTGCCGCTGCTCGCCTGTCTGCGCTACAGCGTAACTTCGGCCTTCCCGCTCACCGCCTCATATGCGACGTGCCCACCAGGTGGAACTCCACCTTGCACATGCTGGACAGACTGTGCGAGCAGCAGCAGGCCATAGTGGAGTTTCAGCTGCAGCACGCACGGGTCAGTCGCACTACAGAACAGCACCACTTCACCACCAATGACTGGGCCTCCATGCGAGACCTGTGTGCCCTGTTGCGCTGTTTCGAGTACTCCACCAACATGGCCAGTGGCGATGACACCGTTATCAGCGTTACAATACCACTTCTATGTCTCCTTGAGAAAACACTTAGGGCGATGATGGAACAGGAGGTGGCCCAGGAGGAGGAGGAGGAGGATGAGGAAGAGGGGTCATTTTTAGCACTTTCAGGCCAGTCTCTTCGAAGTGACTCAGAGGGAGGTTTTTTGCAACAGCAGAGGCCAGGTACAAATGTGGCCAGCCAGGGCCCACTACTGGAGGACGAGGAGGACGAGGATGAGGAGGAGGTGGAGGAGGATGAGGATGAAGCATGGTCACAGCGGGGTGGCACCCAACGCAGCTCGGGTCCATCACTGGTGCGTGGCTGGGGGGAAAGGCAGGACGATGACGATACGCCTCCCACAGAGGACAGCTTGTCCTTACCCCTGGGCAGCCTGGCACACATGAGCGACTACATGCTGCAGTGCCTGCGCAACGACAGCAGAGTTGCCCACATTTTAACCTGTGCGGACTACTGGGTTGCCACCCTGCTGGATCCACGCTACAAAGACAATGTGCCCACCTTACTTCCTGCACTGGAGCGTGATAGGAAGATGCGCGAGTACAAGCGCACGTTGGTAGACGCGCTACTGAGAGCATTCCCAAATGTCACAGGGGAACAAGTGGAAGCCCAAGGCCAAGGCAGAGGAGGAGCAAGAGGTCGCCAAGGCAGCTGTGTCACGGCCAGCTCCTCTGAGGGCAGGGTTAGCATGGCAGAGATGTGGAAAACTTTTGTCAACACGCCACAGCTAACTGCACCACCACCTGATACGCAACGTGTTAGCAGGAGGCAACATTTCACTAACATGGTGGAACAGTACGTGTGCACACCCCTCCACGTACTGACTGATGGTTCGGCCCCATTCAACTTCTGGGTCTCTAAATTGTCCACGTGGCCAGAGCTAGCCTTTTATGCCTTGGAGGTGCTGGCCTGCCCGGCAGCCAGCGTTTTGTCTGAACGTGTATTCAGCACGGCAGGGGGCGTCATTACAGACAAACGCAGCCGCCTGTCTACAGCCAATGTGGACAAGCTGACGTTCATAAAAATGAACCAGGCATGGATCCCACAGGACCTGCCCGTCCCTTGTCCAGATTAGACATTAACTACCTCCCCATAACCATATATTATTGGACTCCAGGGCACTTCCTCATTCAATCCTATTTTTATTTTCATTTTACCATTATATTGCGATGCTACCCAAAGTTGAATGAACCTCTCCTCTGCCTGTGTGCTAGGCCTAAATATATGCCAATGGACTGTTGCAGTGGTGGCTGACATGAAGCCTGATTCTCTGCTATGACATGCAGACTGATTCTCTGCTGACATGAAGCCAGATCCTCTGTTACGGGACCTCTCTCCTCTGCCTGGGTTCTGGGCCTAAATTTATGAAAATTGACTCTTACAGTGGTGGGTGACGTGAAGCCTGATTCTCTGCTATGATATGAAGACTGATTCTCTGCTGACATGAAGCCAGATTGTCTGTTACGGGACCTTTCTCCTCTGCCTGGGTTCTGGGCCTAAATTTATGAAAATTGACTCTTACAGTGGTGGGTGACGTGAAGCCTGATTCTCTGCTATGATATGAAGACTGATTCTCTGCTGACATGAAGCCAGATTGTCTGTTACGGGACCTTTCTCCTCTGCCTGGGTTCTGGGCCTAAATTTATGAAAATTGACTCTTACAGTGGTGGGTGACGTGAAGCCTGATTCTCTGCTATGATATGAAGACTGATTCTCTGCTGACATGAAGCCAGATTGTCTGTTACGGGACCTTTCTCCTCTGCCTGGGTTCTGGGCCTAAATTTATGAAAATTGACTCTTACAGTGGTGGGTGACGTGAAGCCTGATTCTCTGCTATGATATGAAGACTGATTCTCTGCTGACATGAAGCCAGATTGTCTGTTACGGGACCTTTCTCCTCTGCCTGGGTTCTGGGCCTAAATTTATGAAAATTGACTCTTACAGTGGTGGGTGACGTGAAGCCTGATTCTCTGCTATGATATGAAGACTGATTCTCTGCTGACATGAAGCCAGATTGTCTGTTACGGGACCTTTCTCCTCTGCCTGGGTTCTGGGCCTAAATTTATGAAAATTGACTCTTACAGTGGTGGGTGACGTGAAGCCTGATTCTCTGCTATGATATGAAGACTGATTCTCTGCTGACATGAAGACAGATTCTCTGTTACGGGACCTCTCTCCTCTGCCTGTGTGTGTGCTGGGCCTAAATATATGCCAATGGACTGTTGCAGTGGTGGCTGACGTGAAGCCTCATTCTCTGCTATGACATGCAGACTAATTCTCTGCTGACATGAAGACAGATTCTCTGTTACGGGACCTCTCTCCTCTGCCTGTGTGTGTGCTGGGCCTAAATATATGCCAATGGACTGTTGCAGTGGTGGCTGACGTGAAGCCTCATTCTCTGCTATGACATGCAGACTAATTCTCTGCTGACATGAAGCCAGATTGTCTGTTACGGGACCTCTCTCCTCTGCCTGTGTGTGTGCTGGGCCTAAATATATGCCAATGGACTGTTGCAGTGGTGGCTGACGTGAAGCCTCATTCTCTGCTATGACATGCAGACTAATTCTCTGCTGACATGAAGACAGATTCTCTGTTACGGGACCTCCCTCCTCTGCCTGGGTGCTGGGCCTAAATATATGCCAATGGACTGTTGCAGTGGTGGCTGACGTGAAGCCTCATTCTCTGCTATGACATGCAGACTAATTCTCTGCTGACATGAAGACAGATTCTCTGTTACGGGACCTCTCTCCTCTGCCTGGGTGCCGGGGCCTAAATATCTGAGAATGGACTGTTCCAGTGGTGGGTGACGGGAAGCCAGATTCTCTGCTATGGAACCTCTCTCCAATTGATTTTGGTTAATTTTTATTTATTTAATTTTTATTTTAATTCATTTCCCTATCCACATTTGTTTGCAGGGGATTTACCTACATGTTGCTGCCTTTTGCAGCCCTCTAGCTCTTTCCTGGGCTGTTTTACAGCCTTTTTAGTGCCGAAAAGTTCGGGTCCCCATTGACTTCAATGGGGTTCGGGTTCGGGACGAAGTTCGGATCGGGTTCGGATCCCGAACCCGAACATTTCCGGGATGTTCGGCCGAACTTCTCGAACCCGAACATCCAGGTGTTCGCTCAACTCTATTTGTGTTATTTGAACTCCCTATTTCTTTGAAAATTAATAAAAAAACTATTGAAAGTAAATATTTTACAGCATATAACTGAAGTGCTGAACGCTGAATAAAATTAGTAATAAAAAAAAGTTTTTGGACCAAAATACGTCTGAAAAAAGGTTTTACCACATATAACAGAACAGAGAGATGGAGAGGGTCTTCAGATTCCTCCCTCCTCCCGTCTCAGAAATGAACCGCTGCTCCCGACAGCAACTCCTGGGAAGGTCATGGAGCATCCCTGTCATCCGACATCTATTCGCCCCGCTGAAGTATTATTTAGAAAGTGTGTAGAAGCAACATGGGGTCCCCACGGTGCAGATTTATCATGGAGACATCATGGAGATTTTACCGCATATAATCGCAGCACTGAACGCTGAATACATTTTGTTTTTTGACCGAAATACTTCAATAAAGATTTTACCACATATAACTGCCACCAACATGAACTGAGAATCTACCGTATTTTTCATTTTCTACTGAAATAGGCTACTAAACGCTTTCAAGACATATAACCGCCGCCAACGTGACCTGAAAATGTATTTTTCTTTTGTACTGAAATAGTCCACTAAACGCTTTCAAGACATATAACTGCCGCCAAAATGAACTGAGAATGTATTTTTATTTTTGTACTGAAATACAAAATAACACATATAACCACCGCACTGACTGACTGCTACTGCCGCTATTTCCGTGAACCCCTGCACCACTACTTCCCGGGTAGGCAGGCTGCTGCGAAGCAGGTGCATTACCCTGGGAACGTTTGGCTCCTGACCTCCCACTGCTGCCACCATGGTAACTCCCAGCCATTCTTTCAACACATATAACAGCCGACATGAACTGAGAATATATTAGTCGTTTTTGTACTGAAATAGGCCACTAAAATAATATCTAAAATCACTAGAGTCACTAGATTTAACAACATTGTAATCGTCTATATGGTCTGCAGAGCACCAGCATTGAATGGGTATTTACGACTGTATATACAAATGCCTCCTGGGGTCATGTGATTCTTCTTCTCTATTTTTCCTGTCTTCTAAATTGAAAAATGGCTGATGCCATTTTGAGAAATTTGCTCAAATCGAAATGCCAGAAAATCATAATTCTTAAAAATGCACGTGAAGTTAGAATCGATTTGCTCACCTCTAAACTTCACCTGTGATGCTAGATCTTCATATGTTGCATCAGACTCTATAGTCCTTGTACTTTATTAGGTGAGGTGTTGACTATACATCACCTATCCTTATTCTTTACCTGAATGAACATTGTAGAGCCACAGCATTCCCTAAAACACAATACAATTCTTTGCTCTGATGACTGGTAGGGGTTTGAATGATCAAAAATTGGTCATCAAGGAATTTTTTGGGGCACAAGAACAAACTTTAAATTAAAATATTCAATATCACCATGTTTTTGAATACCATGAATAGGATTCACCCATAAACCTTTTTATTTATTCTATTGGCAACAACTGCAAAAATCTAAAAAAATAAAGATTAAAAAAGTGCCTATAAAATGCAGAGCAAGTGTTAGTAGAAAAGTACAAGCATGAGAAACAGATTTAATACAGTAATTAATGACCTCTATTAAATATTTTTTTAATAAATGTGGTAGTAAGCATGTCAAAATGAGAACCTTGTTACAGAGATACAGAACATTTTATACAATATGTATTATAAAACCGTTCCCTTAAATAGTACCTTCCCAGTGTATAGTAGTATCTATTTATTTCACTAGTGTTTTTCAAGAACATCGAAATCAAATGCTGTCAGGCCTCATAGAACATGCAATGCTATCACCAGTTATTATTAGAACCCGGGTTACACTTGAAATAGCAGCATGTAATGCACTTCATAATCATGAAAAGTCAAATTATAAAACACTGTCTAATCAATAACTTGGCAAGTTTTTCAGAATATGATTATATTTTCTCAGTCATGCAGTACATGCTTTCAAAATTCTGTAATATATATTTTGCTACAGTGTTTATTACTTGTGTAATATGTATTTGTTATTGCAGTTATTTTTTTTAAGAATATTGAAACCATCATATGTGGTATGTTATATCATAATAATAACAATAATAATAATAATAATGATTAGGGTTGAGCAAATCAAGCTTCTGATCATAGATCTGAGGTTGATTTGTTAAAAAAAAACACACTTTGTTTGTAATGCTGTTTCCTTACAGCATTAAAATGTATGTGCTCCGTGCAGAAAAACTTTTTCTCGGAGGGTGGAGAGTGAAAGTAGAGAAAATTAGAGTTTCCTCTCATGATATAGTTTATTCTCTCTGTGTATATAATTTACAAATAAATACAATTTTAAATATTTCAAACAATAAAGTACTTTATGATCATATAATTTTAAACCAAAGTATTAACAAAGGCAACCTTTCTGGGCTTTCTGGAGCCTGTTCGCCGCATGTGCATGTCCTCATGTAATCACATGTTTTTACTTATACATTGCTCCTGAGGAAGGGGGTATATACGCAGCCCTTGAAACGCATTGAGCCTTGATTCAATAAAAGGAATATTCCAGAAGTCCTTTGTGTGGAGACTGTGGTTTGTTCCTGTGATTCTACAAGCGATCCTGGCCGGGGAAGTTTAGCCTTTGGGTGTTTTATGCTCATCCCTCTGACTATCTCCCCCTGTGAAGTGAGTAAACTATATGTATAATTTTATTCCTTTTATCTATATCTATTTTACCATATTTATTTACCTATGGCTGTATTTGCCTATCATTATTACCATAACTGAGGTGGTCAAACCCACTTTTTAACCACTGTTCCTTTAATAACGAAAGGCCGTTCTTTTATTTATAGACTACACATATTTACTACTCTAGAGAATACTAGATCTTTAGTTTCTACCCCTACCCTATCTCTTTTAACACAGGAAATTGTCACCTATATTGTGGCTGGGTTCTTTTCTTTTGTTTTTCTCTTACTCTACTCATGTAACCACTACATTCAACTCCTCCTAAGAGCTTGGTCAGAACATCCTGTCTGGCAGATAATTGATCAAAATTGCCATTCTGCTTCTCTCAATCAATGATCCCTCTCCTCAAAGTCTGTCAACTGAGCAAAATGTATTTGGATGTGTTGTAGAGGATTGTTTAGCAGTCAACAATCTCTCACCAAGAGATGCACTGCTTAAAAGAAGACTGTGAGAGCCTTTTTATAGGATAGTGGGAGGGGGAGCATTGTTATGCCCTCTTGTGGCAAGAACCAGTGTCTACTTATGATCATTTACATAAGATAAAAAACTAGATAGAGTATTTAAGAAACAAGGGTACCCAGTGTATTAATATAGATGCAATCAGGTGGCTGAGATGACTGCTATTGTTGATCTGTGTATATTGGATCCCAGAAGTACACACCCAAGGCACAAAGGCTCAAGAGTAGTCTCACTGTACAAGAACTCTCTAACCAACTGCTAGTCAACTGCTAAAGCCAAAGCTTGTGGAAAATGTCACAAACTGAGAATTTATCAATATCCTATTACAATAAATCTTATAATCTTATATTAAGCATCTGCTTAATATAAAAAAAAAGTTATTAAAATGTACAGATCCAGCCAACAGTTAAATGCAACAATGGAAAAAAGGCATTTTTTTTTTTTTTTTATAAGAAACCTTGACCTTGCCAGAATGCCAGGTATTATGACAGCGGTTGGAGAATAGACTGAGCCCCTGACTAGTTTCACTTTAACATTGGTGGCTTAGTAGCAGCAGCAGTAGAGAGCAATACTTATCCCTCCTCCCATGTATGCTTGCAGGAGCATGGCTACACAACTATCTATGGGTTCATGTGCAAGCGTCAGGGATAAGCTCTACACACTGCTACCACTACCAAGGCACCAATGTAACTGTAGAGTTCAGATGGGCCTTCTACAGATCCAACTTCTGGGAAGTACGGCCACTGATAAGATTTTTAATTTCAGAAAACAAATGAAGAGGACTGTGATGACACTGAGAGTTGTTACTAACACTCTAGAGAATACTGGTGATGACTCTGAAATTGAGGGAAACTGAGGATAACACTTCTGAGCAGTTGAGTCTGTGGTTGAAACCTGAGAGGACATTGGAAATGACACTTTAGATGACCACCTCTAAATATAGTGTGTTATATTTATAAGATGGGTTGTCCCATCTCAACAATTGTCGCATATCACTAAGATATACTACAATTGTCAGATAAGAGAGGTTACCACTTCTGGCATCTCCAGAATAGATCCCATGAAGTAGAAAGCCCACTGTTCATGTACAATATCCTTTATATTCAACGCTAGGAGTTTCCTAAAAATAAGTAAGCCCACTGGGCTATTTTTTGGAACTCTCATAGCAATTAAAGGAGACTGTAGCAAGCATTAATGAACACCTCTACATTCACTGCACTGGGACTGCCAGAAAATAGCCAAGCCAGAGCTTGGCTATAATCACAACTGCATGAAAATAAAAAAAAGGAAGTAATAAAAGTGGACATACCCTTTATGATCAGTACATGGGGTCTGGATAATAAGAACAATTAAATTTTTGAGACATTAGAGCAATTTATGTTCTGAGTTCTCTTAGCTACATTTATAAATTGTCAGTAATTCCTTTTATAGGGAGTACATTTTAACAACGCACAATGGAATTTCCTAACATTTAAAGGTATCCAGGTAGAGTATGTTATCACATCTATCAGACAGGCGGCTTGATTTTGCAGTGTTTTGGCTACAGGCAACATAATTTCAGATAACACTCGTGATGAAATTGAGAGTCATTATCAATCATGCAAGAGAAAAAAGACTAACTAGCACAAAACTCAACAGCAAAGTTATTGTATTTTATAGTAAAGTAAAATCCTAATTTCAGCTCTTCACAACACTCTTTTTTTTAAGCCATAATGCTCCTTAAACATTGTAATAAATTGACCTTTTAAAAGAGAGTTTAATTCACACCACATTTAGAACTAAATGAATACATAATGTTTTTGATCAATCCATGTTCTAATTATGTGCAAGTAACAATGTAATGTAGATCGATATCATGGAGCAGATGTTTTAGCTACAGATAGATGTAAATGAGTTCATCCCAAGGTATGGGCAGGAGAAAGTTCTTGATAACCTCATATTTATTACTTGTGCAGGGATGGAAATTATCTATTGCTCCATCTATTCCACACAATGATTACTTGTATCAATTTAAACTTTAAAGATTCTGAATTGCGCAACAATATGCGGTACTAGAGTCTGTGACATCACTTATTATTAAAATGTAATAAGCAGAAGAAGAATCTGAATCTAATGTACATGCTTTATTATACCTCAGCGAGCAGAAAGCTTTTGTACTTAATGAAGAGACACGTTGGCATTTTTTCACATGGTGGTTTAATGGCTTTACATTTTTTTTTTTGTAAAAGGTAGAGCTGCTTTTTATATATTTCTTTTTTATATTTATTACAAATATTTGTAAATGTCTTATTTTTATTACATGAAATATCATGTAATAATAGTCTATAAAAGACATCTGGGTGGACATTAGGGTGGAGATTTATCAAAACTGATTTGATGGAAAACTGGCTTAGTTTTCCATCAAATCAGATCCCACCTTTTAATTTTTCAAAGGAGCTCTAAAAAATGAAAGGTGGGATCTGATTGGTTACTATGGGCACCTAGGCCACTTTTACTTTATATCAGTTTTGATAAATCTCCCTTTTAGAGTATGTTCACACGACAATATCCAACTACAAAACATTCCAAAATCAGCTCCAAACAAGGGCACATTCACACTGTGGATTTTACAGGGTAATTTTGCTGAGGAGAGCCACACTAAAATTCCACAGAAAACCTGCCCACAGTCATGTCCTTTCTGTCCTCCTTACATTTCAATAGGAGGCAGCGCTAAAGATTGCTGAACGGTGGGAGGCAAAAAGGTCCAGCCATTGGCTGGTCTTCAGCTAAATTTTGGAGCGCTCTGCAACAAAATTCCTCTATAAAAGCCACTGTGCAAACATCCCCTTCATTTTTTATTTTACAGCATGTGTTCTAACTGGCAAGCATGTCATCATATGCAGTATGGTAGACTCCCATAGATGTCTCTCAGGTAAGGCTATATCTATATCTGCACTTGCAATTCCGATATTCTGTTCTAGAATAGGAATAGAACACCAGAATTGCCGTATCTGACATATGAATAGATATGAATATGGCATAGGAACATAATAGCAGCATTCTAACAGACAAAATATAGCTACTATGCAGAAACAGAATACCGAAATTGTAAGTGCAGATGTGGATGTAGTCTTACTGTTTCAAAAAGTCTCAGCAATTTTGTTTAGTGTTGAGCAAAATGAAGTATCCAAAGTGGGCTTTAATCCGAAATTTAGGGAAAATTTTATTTGCCGTGAAGCTGAATTTCCTCATGCTTCATGGTAACAAATCAAGTTAGGGAAAAAAATCAAACTCAACTCATCCATTTGATCATCTAGAGGAAACCATGGCCATCTTGATAGAAGATCCAGTGAGAAATCATGTGCGCGGTGACATATGTCATCACCACACAGAGCGGTGTGATGACATCATCACGTACTTTGCGGGATTTTGCACTGGATAATTAATCATGATGGCCATGGTGGCCTCTACGTAATAAAATAGATGAGTTGAGTATTTTTTTCTTTCTTATCGGATTAACACCTAAAAGCCACAATGTGTATCTTAGATGCTATGATCAGCGACGAAAGCGGCATCTAGGGGGTTCAATGACGGGGGCTCAGCAATCACTGTTCCTCGTCATTCCTCCTAATTACAAAGAATTGCGCTTTGTGACAAAAAGTAATTAATCACAAAGGATTATTATTTTTTTTTTTTTCTTATTGTGCCAAATTGATTTTCAGAAACTTCTCTCATCTCTAATTGTGTTACTAATTCAACTTTGGTACAACGAGACAAAAGACAATTTGAATTGCACATGTATACATACAGAGAACCTCTCCAGCAAAGTCTAGAAAATTCACACCACACACGGATAAACTTTGAATCTTCTTTTTATCTCCACAATCTGATATCCAAAATCCAGACATTTTGTTCATTAATCCAATGAAACAAAAGATATGCAGTTTTGCAAGAAAGGGGACGCTTGAGAACAGGTGTGTGAATCCCGAAATGTTATTAGTGTGTAGGTAACCTGACTTTCCTCTCTGACCCCCATGAACAATCTTGATGCAACAGAACCAATAAGTCTATTTGATAATGTACTTTATGTGAAACTGCACTTTATCTATTTCATTGGTTTATTGAACACGATGTCTATATTTCGGATATCAGATTGTAGAGATAATAAGAAGTTTTAAAGCTTAATCCGTGTGTGTGGTGTGAATATGCTGAGCAAATACTCTATATACAGTTACACACATCTCATGGGAACAGCAAAACTATACTGAGTGGTGTTAGGATTATCCCATTATCTTGTATCAAGATTTAATGTTTTACCTGAAAATGTATTATAATCAAATATCAGTTTTGCTGCTTTAATAATGTGCTATGTCTAAATGGATGAGAATAAATAATAATAGCTGAATTTATATTGAAGTAATAATGCAGTGCTAAAGTTTTCTTGGGGACGTTAAGATAAATGACCTAATTAGCATTTTTATTATATGATATTAGAAGATTCAGTGGATATTAAACACCTGCAACGTATATGTTAATGCAGCGCTGCTATTAAATGTGAAAAAAGAATTACATTCTACATTTCCATGCTAATTGCAACTATCACAAAGCTTTATTATGTTAACAGTTACAAGTTCATGTCACACTTACACTTTAATTAAGGGAGCTGCTACCATAACTCATTAGCACCTAAACAACCTACATCTATTGACACTTCATTTGATCTGGAGATCAAACAACCACATTAAAAAATAATTACATGTGAACCATGGAGCTGAATAGAATACTTTGCATTGTTCAGGAACAAAGTAAAACTCGTTGTCTTGGGACTTTTGGATTTCAATTCATTAGATGCTACAGGGCTTTAGAAGGCCATTTAATAAAGGATTAGCAGGAACAAATAAGAAAAGAAAAAATTATAAAATAATTTAACACATTCCATTTATTTATTCATTTATGTTTTTGATGTTGAGTTCTATAAGAGCACAGAACTCAGCACTGTGGCTCAGTGGTTAGCACTGGTGCTTTGTAGCTTTGGGATACTAGGTTCAAATCTGACCAAATATAACATCTGCATAGAGTTTGTATTATATCTGTTTCCACTCTGGTCTCTTCCAAAGATATAATGATGGGACTGTGAGCTACACTGGGACAGTGAGTGATGAAAATGTCTGAAAAGTGCTGTGGAATAGTCTTGATTGCAATTTTTTTTAGCAAATATTGGCACTTCGAAAATTAAAAACAGTCCCAAGAATTGGAGCTTGTCTTTTTTTTTTTTCTCTACAAATTAGGTTTAAAAAAGACAAGCTCCAATTCTTGGGACAGTTTTTCCTGGTTTTCAAGACATCCCTCACTGGTTTAACCCATGTCCCAACCCACATTTCTTAATTATGGATATTATATAAAAGAGGACATCATACCTCCACTGTTCAAACCACTGAAGAAGGGGTCCCTTTCCCCGAAACGCGTTTGGTGACAACAGTGAGGGATCATCGAAATAGGAGCGCTCTATATTATCAATTTTGACGTGTATCACTCAACATTTTGAACATTGATCACGTACGAATTCATCAACATTCGGATACAGGTGATTTGAATCCCCGCTCAGAAGTCGTCAGCGGCACATCACCAAGCAGTGAACCACGTGTAACATCCACAGTGAACGCCTCTTTATCAGTGACCTCCACAGTGCCCGCCCCTTTAACAGTGACCTCCACAGTGCCCTGCCCCTTTAATGCTAGGGCTACACAAAGACATGTGTCACGCGACATTTTCTATCAACAATTTCTATAATGCTGGATGGATTTTTCCAGTGCAACACCATAGACTATCATTATAAAAATTGTTGCGCGACATCAATGTCGCACGACACATGTAGCAGTATAGTTGTGCCCTATGTGTTGTGTGACTTATTGTTACGTGACACATGTCGTTGTGTAGCCCTAGCCTAAAGCTGACCTACAGCAGTGAAGAAAAATGGGTTGTTATGGAAACCTGGAGTAAAACTGTGTGCATGTGGAGACTAAGAGCCTTCAAGCTTCTATTGGCTGATAAGGGACATGTGACTGTGTGTATGGCAGTTGAGATAAGAAGAGAAATACTTGCAGGCTTTTATTGGTTAATGCATGCCATTTTTTGTGAATATCTCAGGAACGGTACGTCCTGGAGAACTGTGACCCCCACAAGATTTCTTTCCAGGTAGCAAGGGATGTGTATACTAGGTTTTGTTGAAATCAATTGCGTTTTTGAGTGATCGCAGAACATACATATATACATCCTTCTTTATAAATATAGATAATAATTCATAACAATAAAGATATTTGTTTAGTTTGGCGTTCTTGCAATCACTAGTATGAACACCTAAATCACAGATAGTCATTCAGAATTCCACAAAGTATTGATTACAGCACAGATGATTCCACAGTGGGTGGAAATGCAACAGTTTGTCTAATAAGCTATCACACATTTTGACCATTCTTGTTAGAACATTAACAACTCGAAAAACGACTTGCTCATTGTCCGATCTAATCAATAGTCCACTCGTATAAAGGGGCCTTTACAGTTCAGATGCAGTAGCGAATATGTGAAGTATGGGTCAGGGACTAGGGAATTCTTCTCCTACTACATCAATAAAGGCTACACTAGTAATCACTGAAGGTATATTGGCAATTGACCCTTGCTAATGTATATAATGTATCACTGAGGGCAAGGACCTAAAACCTAACTTTTATATATAATTACAATAAAATAAAATTACAACTTGGATATAGCATCCTAATTGGTGCATAGAAAGCTATCACCGGTAACAAAGGGCGGTAGGAGGCTGAGAAACTGGGATACAGGGAAACCCTATCCCTAAAATTTCCCTCCACAGCTGTTCAGCCCACAGATACACCTTGATTGTAGGTGTAATCTGTCCGCGTACCTAGGACTGAACTGTCCCCCCATTACACACAAGAGAACCAAAACATCACATTCCATGTTAATAAAAACCTAAAGTACATTTCCCAGGAATATGACACAAAAATATATTACAGATTTATAATTAATGGATATCAGGGGTGGTCAAGATAAGGGCCCACCATAGCAGTAAATACTATTAACGCTTCTCACGTAGATACATGGATTCCTGTACTATTGAAAGTGATTGTAGGTGTAATCTGTCCGCGTACCTAGGACTGAACTGTCCTTAACCACCTCCGGACCGCCTAACGCAGATGTGCGGTCCGGAGGTGGCAGCGCTGCGCACAGTCACGCATATACGCGTCATCTCGCGAGACGCGAGATGACGCGAATATGCGCGCGCGCATGCACAGTTCGCGCCGGCATTTCGCACAGGAGTATTTCGTCAGCAACCTGCCAGCCAATAATCGTGGCTGGCAGGTTGCTGATTTTTTAAAAATCCAATCAAAGTGCCAGATAGCAGATCATATTTGTAAATATGATCTGTTATATGGCTGCCTGCTCCTCTGCTGGTTCTTTTCGTCGGTTGGATCCAGCAGAGGAGCAGGCTTCACAGTGAGTACACCAAACACTACACTATAGCCCCTGATCACCCCCCTGAACCCCAATTAACCCTTTGATCACCCCTTTGATCACCCCTGTCAATCACATGTGAAAAGAAAAAAGTGATCAGTGCAAACTGTCACTTTTTTTTTTCACTGTTATTGACCGTTAGGTTTTAGGTATAGTTTAGGTCCCTTGGTTAGGTAGTTAGCGATCAGTTAGCGCCCAGCCCACCGCACCGCAGTCCGTTATTCGCTGATTAGCGTATCGCTAATCAGCATTTGTACTTTTATAGTATCTGGAAGCGATCAAAACTGATCACGGTCAGATCTATAATAGTACTAGTGTCACTTTAGTTCGCCCTCCACCCAAAACGCAGTGTTTGCCCGATCAGGCCTGATCGGTCGCCCACACGTGCGTTCGCCCACACCCGCCCCACCGCAGTGGCAAAAAAAATAATTTTTTTTGATCACTGCACATTCACTTTACACGCACTGCGGCGATAAAAAAATCAGTTTTGATATTTTTTATCAACCGCAGCGGCCTCCGGTACTTCGCTAGCCTCCCCTTTGTAAGACAGGCTTGCTTTTTTTTTCTTGGGTAGTCTCAGGGAATACCCCTAAATTTAGTTGCCCACATGTCTAACAGGGGGTATTCTTCTGAAGAGGCCTACAGGCTTCTGACCCAGTCGGATGAGGAGTGGGAACCCTCATCTGATGAATCCAGCGGGTCAGAATACGAACCTGTAGAAAGCAGTGGCTCTCTGACCCAAAGTTCGGACGAGGAGGCTGAGGTCCCTGATAGCACCAGGCGTACCCGGCCCCGTGTCGCTAGACCGCTGGTTGCGCAGGATCCGCTTCAAGAGCAGCAGAGTGGGGCTGGTGCTGTCGGATTACGTGGTGAGGCATACACCAGCAGCCCAGCCCTCCCTGGACCTAGTACCAGCACTGCCGTACAACCTGGTGAAGTAGCGAGCACCAGAAGGGCAGTTGAAGCTGGTACGGTGGCACGTGCAGTAGTGACCCCGTCGCAGCCACCGCAAAGACGTGCCCGTAGAGCCCCTAGAATCCCAGAGGTGCTGGCAAACCCTGATTGGCAGTCCCCAACTTCAGCCGCACCTGTAGTTTTCCCTTTCACTGCCCAGTCTGGAGTTCGGGTTGAGACGGCTCAGATCGGTTCGGCCCTGGGATTTTTTGAGCTGTTCTTGACTGCGGAGCTTTTAGACATAGTCGTGGCCGAAACAAACAGGTATGCCACACAATTTATCACCCCTAACCCGGGAAGCTTTTATGCCCAGCCTTTCCGGTGGAAACCAGTCCAAGTTTCCGAACTTAAAACTTTTCTGGGCCTCCTCCTCAACATGGGCCTGACAAAAAAGCATGAACTGCGGTCATATTGGTCCACGAACCCGATTCATCACATGCCCATGTTCTCTGCTGCCATCCCAGGGCACGTTTTGAGGCCATCCTGCGGTTCCTGCACTTTAGTGACAACACCGCCTCCCGTCCCAGGGGCCACCCTGCTTTTGACCGGCTCCACAAAATTCGGCCCCTCATAGACCATTTCAACCAGAAATTTGCAGATATTTATACCCCAGAGCAAAACATCTGCATAGACGAGTCCCTGATACATTTTACCGGGCGCCTTGGCTTCAAACAATACATCCCAAGCAAGCGCGCCCGGTATGGGGTCAAATTGTATAAGCTCTGTGAAAGGGCCACAGGCTATACCCACAAATTTCGGGTCTATGAAGGAAAAGATCAGACCCTGGAGCCGGTCGGTTGCCCTGACTACCTGGGGAGCAGTGGGAAGACAGTTTGGGACTTGGTGTCACCCTTATTCGGCAAGGGGTACCATCTTTATGTGGACAATTTTTACACAAGTGTGGCCCTCTTTAGGCATTTGTTTCTAGAACGGATTGGCGCCTGTGGTACCGCGCGAACTAGTCGTGCGGGCTTCCCCCAACGGCTCGTTACCACCCGTCTTGCAAGGGGGCAGAGGGCCGCACTGTGTAACGAAGAACTGCTCGCGGTGAAATGGAGAGACAAGCGTGACGTTTACATGCTCTCCTCCATTCACGCAGACACGACAATACAAATTGAGCGAGCAACCCGTGTCATTGAAAAGCCCCTCTCAGTCCACGACTATAACCTCCACATGGGAGGGGTCGACTTCAATGACCAGATGTTGTCTCCGTATTTAGTTTCCCGACGCACCAGACGCTGGTATAAGAAGGTGTCTGTATATTTAATTCAATTGGCTCTGTACAATAGTTTTGTTCTCTACAGTAAGGCTGGGAGAACTGGATCCTTCCTCAAATTTCAGGAAGAGATCATCGAGAACCTCCTGTATCCAGGAGGTTCCGTGGCCCCAACCACCAGTGTAGTTAGCCGTCTACACGAGCGACATTTCCCCAATGTCGTTCCTGGTACCTCAACCCAACAGTCACCCCGAAAAAGATGTCGTGTCTGTAGCAGGAGTGGAATAAGGCGTGACACCCGCTATTTCTGTCCTGACTGTCCGGACCACCCTGCCCTATGCTTTGGAGAGTGTTTCCGGAAGTACCACTCACAGGTACACTATTAGCATAGGGATCATCTCACCAGGACAGGCACACAGGGCTATTAGGGCCCATTCACTCACTGCTGCTGCAAACGTCTCCTTTCACATGGGACAAAGTGCATAACGCACTTCGCCACATCTTAAGCAAACACACCAGTAAGCAAACACGTTAATGTTCAGTTAAAAAAGTTAAAGTTTATATGTTCTGTTGCAAAGTTAATAAAATTATTGCGTTGCGGCCTGTTTTTTTCTTTTTTTTTTTTTTCTTTTTTTACCTTCCAGGTGGACCAACCGATCGACTAGCTGCAGCACCGATGTGCATTCTGACAGAAGCATTGCGCTGCTGTCAGATTACACGCAAGTCGGTGTATGCGGCGCTGCAAGACGGGATTTTCTCCTCTGCAGTGACAGATACGTTTGCCGAGGCATACGAGCTGAGGAGGAGGCGGCGTTCCTATGCTTTGGCAAGCACTTTGTATATATATATATAAAAAAAAAAAAAATCCCGGCAATGATTTATTCATCCACATCGATTGATGTGAATGGAGAAATCTGGTTTGCCAGGGCATACGAGCTAAGTGGGTATGGATGTAGGGCGGAGCTCCTATGTCCTGGCAGACGCCTTTCCCCTCCATTTTTTTTTTTTGGCAGAGATTTTTTCATCCACATTGATCGATGCGAATGAAGAAATCTGTGCCGTTCATTTTTTTCTTTCAGCCCAGAGGCTGAACGGAAAAAAAAATCTCATTACCTGTATGCTCAATATAAGGAGAATAGCAGAAACTCCTAATGCTGGCCATACATGTAATGATTGCGGAGACCCTCAAATGCCAGGGCAGTACAAACACCCCACAACTGACCCCATTTTGGAAAGAAGACACCCCAAGGTATTTGCTGAGGGGCATATTGAGTCCATGAAAGATTTAAATTTTTGTCCTAAGTTAGCGGAAAGTGAGACTTTGTGAGAAACAAAAAATACAAATCAATTTCCGCTAACTTATGCAAAAAAAATAAAAAATTCTATGAACTTGCCAGGCCCCTCATTGGATACCTTGGGGTGTCTTCTTTCCAAAGTGGGGTCACATGTGGGGTATTTATACTGCTCTGGCTTTTTAGGGGCCCTAAAGCGTGAGAAGAAGTTTGGGATCCAAATGTCTAAAAATGCCCTCCTAAAAGGAATTTGGGCCCCTTTGCGCATCTAGGCTGCAAAAAAGTGTCACACATTTGGTATCGCCGTACTCAGGAGAAGTTGGGGAATGTGTTTCGGGGTGTCATTTTACATATACCCATGCTGGGTGAGAAAAATATCTTGGTCAAATGCCAACTTTGTATAAAAAATTGGGAAAAGTTGTCTTTTGCCAAGATATTTCTCTCACCCAGCATGGGTATATGTAAAATGACACCCCAAAACACATTCCCCAACTTCTCCTGAGTACGGCGATACCAGATGTGTCACACTTTTTTGCTGCCAAGGTGGGCAAAGGGGCACATATTCCAAAGTGCACCTTTTGGATTTCACCGGTCATTTTTTACACATTTTGATTGCAAAGTTCTTCTCACACATTTGGGCCCCTAAATTGCCAGGGCAGTATAACTACCCCACAAGTGACCCCATTTTGGAAAGAAGACACCCCAAGGTATTCTGTGAGGGGCATGGTGAGTTCCTAGAATTTTTTATTTTTTGTCGCAAGTTAGTGGAATATGAGACTTTGTAAGAAAAAATAAAAAAAATAAAATCATCATCATTTTCCGCTAACTTGTGACAAAAAATAAAAAGTTCTATGAACTCACTATGCCCATCAGCGAATACCTTAGGGTGTCTACTTTCCGAAATGGGGTCATTTGTGGGGGTTTTCTACTGTTTGGGTATTGTAGAACCTCAGGAATCATGACAGGTGCTCAGAAAGTCAGAGCTGCTTCAAAAAGCGGAAATTCACATTTTTGTACCATAGTTTGTAAATGCTATAACTTTTACCCAAACCATTTTTTTTTTGCCCAAACATTTTTTTTTTATCAAAGACATGTAGAACAATAAATTTGGCGAAAAATTTATATATGGATGTCGTTTTTTTTGCAAAATTTTACAGCTGAAAGTGAAAAATGTCATTTTTTTGCCAAAAAATCGTTACATTTTGATTAATAACAAAATAAGTAAAAATGCCAGCAGCAATGAAATACCACCAAATGAAAGCTCTATTAGTGAGAAGAAAAAGAGGTAAAATTCATTTGTATGGTAAGTTGCATGACCGAGCGATAAACGGTGAAAGTAGTGTAGTGCCGAAGTGTAAAAAGTGCTCTGGTCATGAAGGGGGTTTCACCTAGCGGGGCTGAAGTGGTTAAAAAGACCCTATCACAAAATGTATCCCAATTTCACAGGTACCAATGCGTTTCCCCCTCCTAATGCAACAGAAGGTTCATCAGGGGACAATACTTAAATGGGTCAATACAGAAAAAGTGTGCGGCCTCTTAATGGACTATCAGCGCATTGATAGGGGCGAAGTGCACAGAAATGGAACCAATGGTGCTCACATATACTCCTAAGATACAGAGTTCGGCAGATTTGTAACCAACAGATAGATACAATATTAGTCACAGTCCCTTAGCATTCATACTATGAAACAGTGCATGGACTGATATTACATGCACCATATATTCATGAAATGCTGAGTTTGAAACAAAGGAGTTATAAGCAAAAAAATCAATTAGACAATAATCACAGTTGCTTGACAGTCATACTGTGAAACAATGCATGGACTGATATTACCTGCACCACTGCATCCTGTGTTGTTTCCATTAGATACTAAGTGGGATCATACATACCAAACCGCTTGAGGTGCAAGTAGGATTGATACAAACTCTCAATCTGCCAACTGTGTGACCAGAGATGTGTTCCTGTGTTCCTGGGGTCTATTCCACAGATTCACAGTTCTGTGTACTAATGTCAGCAGACCCTAACTCTCCTAATCTCATGCTTATAGATGCCCCCGTTACTGCAGAATTTTAACTTTGATTATATGCTAATTAGACTCCAGGAGCACGGTGGGCATTGCTCCTACTCGTAGAGGCTCGGTTCGCCCACCTCAAGTCATGCCCTGCCATCCTTGATTGACAGGGCTAGGCAGCGTTTGTCTCCTCCTGCCGGTCTTGTGTGCTGGGACTGCACAGGCACGAGATTTATCCAGCACACAGGGCCGGCAGGAGAAGACAAACGCTGGCCCTGTCAATCAAGGATGGTAGGGCGTGACTTGAGGTGGACAAATGGAGGCTCTAGGAGCAGGAGCAATGCCGCCCCCTGCTTCTAGAGGCTAATTAGCATTTCATCAAAGTTAAAATTGTGCAGTAACGAGGGAATCCATAAGCATAATATTAGGAGAGTTGGGGTCTGCTGATATTAGCACATCGCTAATGTCAGACAGTTTAATAGGGTTAATTATAGTGACAGAAACCCTTTAAACTTATATTAGACTGGCTGATAATCCTTAAAATCATATGAACGCTCGTTAGAGATGATCTGACAGTGTAATACTGCCGCTGATTACCTGATGAGCAAGCAAACACTCGTTTATAAGGTAATTTGGAATCTGTTAGCAGCTTTAAAAATTATCGTTTGCAGAGGGCGGATCATGCTGTTGGAAAACAATGATTCAGTATGGGCACAACCAATGGAATTAGTGGTCGCTCCTCCCCATACTGTGGAGGAGATTGTTGCATTAATAGCAGCGGCCTCCTCCACTGACAAGCGGACGGACAAGCAGATATTCCTTCCCGACAATCCCCTAGATCAAAAAAAGAAGGAAGAACAGCACACCTGATTTGGTGAGCAATGGGTGCACGTCTCCGGGGGAGTGGTAAGAGCCCCCACAGGGATCAAATGATCAGCAAAAGTAGAAAAATAGGGTGGAGACAGCACTTCCTCAAGTGAAGATTTATTCTAGATGCCACATTGAAAAACAGCTAAAATGTTGCATCTGGAGTAAATCTTCACTTGAAGACAAGCTATATCCAACCAATTTTCTACTTTTGCCGATCATTTAATCCCCTAGATCAGTGATGGCTAACCTCCGGCACTCCAGCTGCGGTGAAACTACAACTCCCAGCATGTTGCATTCATTTCTATGGAGTTCTGAGAACAGCCAAGCAAGTGTACATCTTAGGAATCGTAGTTTTACCACAGCTGGCGTGTCGGAGGTTAGCCATCACAGCCCTAGATGACATGCAGTGTAACAGTTATTTAAATTAACTTAATATAATTAATGCATAAAACAATGAATACCATACAACACTCCAATGCTACATCATGTGTTAACAGCTTTTCTGTATACTTGCATTTCCTTGTTTACTCTATTGCATTTATTCAAACAATTTTACTATGCTTTTTTATTTCTTTGTGGATTGTGATATATGAGAACCCATGCCCTTATTTTGTCACTACAGCGCCATCTCTCCAAATTCAATTTTGGTGTCATTTATTATTATAGTTCATAGTCATCCTGGTCTACTGCATGCCTTGCGTTGTTTACTCTCTCTAATCCTGTCATATTCTGCTTCCGTCTAAATAAATCAACTGGACTTATAGCAGCCAATGCTATTTTGGTATCTTCAATATTGCCTGGCTTATTGTGTGATGTGTTATAATACAATCATTATTTTCATGTGATAAAGTAGTATGATATTTCAAAATTCAGATGAAAACATAATTAAACAATCCGAAGTGCAAGTGAATTAGTTATGTTGAAGGGTGCAGAAACCTATGATGAATCCTCTGGAAATGGTATCAGTTTATTAACTATTATTTAGTATTAGAACTACAGGATATTTAGTAGTACCAAAAACTGAAATACAATGATAAATTAAAGGGGTTTTTCCTTTAAACAGTTCAGACAATGTAAATAAAACTGAAGGATTACTCACCTCACCTCCAAGCTTGATATGTCATAAAAGCCAATAATGCCTCTCTGAGCCAAATACTGCTTGAAGTAAATAGCCATTAAAGACCATGTTTGGCTGAATAAGCATTTTTTGGCATTTCCAGGTTTCTCAAGCCTGAATAGTAAGTAGAGATCAGTGGAGACCACAGTAATGATGGAATTGCAGAGGTGGGTGCAAATAGCCACTAAAGACCATGTTTGGCAGAATAAGCAATTTCTGGCACTTCTGGTTTGTCAACCAGGTTAGGAAGTGGAGAACATTTTGGAACAGAGTATTGTTGGAATGGCACAGGTGGAAAATAAGCTGGAAATAAGTAAGAATTTTTATTTATTTTTTGTAAGTTTCCATGGCCTGTTTTTTTAACAAAGGATTCTCCTTGGAAGACCCCTTTAAATGTCCTTCTAACATCGCCACCACCAACATTCATTTAAAAGAACAATGCACCATATGCAGTCGTTTTGATTTTCTTATTTCTTTAAAAAGTTTCTTGGGAGCGCTGGATCAGTTCTTAGCCACCATATTTCAGCTTGTCATGCATTGTTTCTGTTAGCTACCAGCTGTTTTTACCAGTTTGCTGAGTAAAAGCTATTGTTTCCTATACTAAGTTGTCCAAAAAGAGACAAACTGGCATCAGTGACTTGTTATCACCTGAACAAACACAGTTTTACTGCATACATCACAGTGCACATAAAAGTCTGTCTTACTTTAAAGTACAATACAGTAATGGTTGTCAACTCGAGCAAAACACATAGCAGGTTCATCGCAAATGGCTATGTCAATGGTGAAAAGAATTTATGAAACTGTATAGTGTGAAAAATTCAGCCCAAGAGTGGAAGATTTAGGATTATTTGATCCCTAAACCATTAAAGTAGATCTATGTAAATGTCTCCAGCAACCATGGGGAATAGAAAATAGAAAATATAGGGACATGGCTAAAATAAATGTTAAGCATCTCAGTAGAAGAGTGTTTGATTTCTTAATTTAATAGTTTTACTGTGCAAATTTATTGAATGAAATGTAAGCGTGTTGAGACATCTTTATTCGAACACCAGACGCTCAATGAATACACTTAGTGTAAAGAGAAAGCCATTTCATTGATTAAAATGGATGCTTGATTTTAAGCAACAGAGAAAGTGGATCTATCAGGTCTCTTAAACTCTTATGCTAAACCTATCTAATGTCAGAACAAGATAATGGGAGAGATGTTGAACTTGGAGATACATAGCTTTCTATTATTTAATTTAGTATTTTCATGTAAAAATCTATTGAAATGCTGCCAAATGATCCTATTGAAATGCTGCCAAATGATCCTGTTGATTGTATATTCAGGAGCAACTGTCACACTGACAGTTGCTTCTGAATATACAATCAACAGGAAAAAATGTTAGTCACTGTGTCTGGGTGGGAAAGTGGGCTCACAGGTGTTCTGCATGAGTCCTGAAAACATTTAACCTGTTTTTGCACAATGACCCCCCCCCAACCTCCGCTGAAAGTTGATTCTCTAAACATGGTGCCTGCTGATAAGTTAAGAGGGCACAATAGCCGTAAAATTTCTCCTACAAAATGTTACTATAAATTAACTACAGCAATATATACCTATGGAATCCCGGTATAGGCAGGACTCCACAGGGACATACTGAATCTTCCATATGCTGCAGTGGTAATTAAGTGTAGTCTATGGGACAAGCGATCTAATGAGTCTCCTAAGGGGATTCAATAAAGTTTTTTTTTTGTTCTAAAAATCTAAAAATTCAAATCACCCCATTTTCCCATAATAAAAATAAAAATACTCTATTAAAAAAATAAAGATTATTTGCACCACCACATCCTAAAACACCCATAGTCTTAACATAAAAAAGCACCTCATTCACCCAAAAAGTTAATGAATCTCTTAAACCACACATTTATATGTGACACCAATGGCTTTGCATGAGCATTGGGTTCCTGTCAGGGAGAATATAGGTTACATCAAACATAATATAAATACCCCTGCCTGTCAATTTGTGGTTCTTAAACCCCAACCTCTATCAACTTTTGTACTCTTACTGAAAAAAAATCTGTACTTGGATGAGTACTGTCTTTATATAGAGGCTGTATAAAAATTAACATTTCAGTTATTTGGTCAGTTATTTCCATCAGTTATTGTGAGTCAAAACCAGCAGTGAAATATTTACAAATAGTCATTCAGACTAACAACTGCCTTATTTTCACATATATCCTTGTTACTTATTGTTAAACCATAACTTTTAAAACATAATTTTAATCGTGAATATCGGCACTTCGAGAATTTGCAAATATTTAGAACATAGTGCTATATATTTGTTATATCGAACAGTCGTCATTTTTTCTATCTGAACACATGATTCCTCTCTGCTTCTTGCTTGTGGGCCAATGATGTCATTGGCTCACAAGCAGGAAGTAGGTAGGAATCATGTGTTCACTTCAGATGGAAAAAAATGATGAATATTCTAAAAAATAAATATATAGCACTATATTGAATATAGTGCTATATATAAATTTTTTATATTTATCATTTAAAAAAATTACGAATATTCGAAAAATCTAATATATAGCACTATATTCAATATAGTGCTATATATTAGTTTTTTAGAATATTTGTAATTTTTTTCCATCTGAAGTCATGATTCCACCCTGCTTAAGTTCCTTGTAGGCCAATGACTCATTGGCCCACAAGCAAAAAGCAGGGAGGAATTATGTGTTCAGATGGAAAAAAAAAAAGAATATTTGTAAAAACAAATGTAAAGCACTATATTCTATAGTGCTATATATTCGTTTTTGACCCAAGCCTGTATTGAGTGCGTAATATTCGCATATTACGCAATCATTACCTTACCGATTTTCACGTAAAAAAAAGAATGTAGAATAGAATAAATATAGGAATTTGCGAATATATGACAAATATTCTACAAAATATTCGCAAAATATCACGAATCTGAATATGACCCCTGATGCTCATCACTAATAACCAGTAGACCAATAACATTTTGTTAAAACTCTCAGTGTGTTGCATTCTTTTTCCGTTTATTTCTTTAGCGTATAAGTCCTGTTATTCCCACAGTGCTACTACTAGCTTGGGACTGTGAGCTGCTGATCCTTACATGCTAGTTTCAGCTCACTCTTATCTACATGTATCTGTGTCCCTCATTGCTGCTAACTTGTTGACCAAATCTTGTACTCCAAGATACTTCACTCCTGCTCTAAAAACCATCAAAAACTGCCACCCGACATGTTTTGCCAGACACTATGGTATCTTCAGGGGAACAGGCAGTGAGTGTTTGAGAAATGTGGGATTGATCTTTTAAAGCTTCCCATACTGACATCATAGGTCCTTGTCCCTATCATGCAGACCGTTAACTATGGCTTTTCAATGTTTATTTTGCTTTAAGAGCTGCTTTTGTAGCGCTCTCCCATTTCTCCTCCCTTAGGCAATGACTAACCTATCCCTTCTTGCTGCTCATAAGCATGTCTTGCTGTGCATGTCAGCGGACTTAGACTCCGCTCATCTTCATCCACTGACTGTGCATGCTTCAGGACTTAGAAGAAAAGCAATGTGTCTTTACTTCTGCACATGTCTCTGGACTTTGCCTTCTCACTCATAGCTTGCTATAACCATACATACTTTAAGACTTAGTTTTATTATCCTCCATCAATTGTATAACAATGTCTGCAATGTTGCAATACAAAGGGTTATACAGTAAATAGTATTATCAATAGTACATCCATTCTCACTTTGTCAGCTGATTTTAACTTTCCACATATTTTTATCATTTATTCCATTAAGTAGTGTCAACTTTTTATTCATTCTATTATGATCTTATATGAATTATATCTATTTTTCGTTTTTTATATATTCTTTTCTAGCAACATTCTACGCCATCCCAAAAGTACACAAAAAAAGAAATCCAATTCCAGGTAGACCTATTGTATCAGGCAATCAAAGTTTATGTGTAGGCATAAGTAGTTATCTTGACCAAGGTGTATCCCCATTTGTACCTTGTCTGTCATCTTATTTGAAGGCTACAAAAAGATGCTTTAGTCAGGCTGTAAGACATACAAGCTAGTGAAACTATGATTATTGCAAGCCTGGATGTGGAGACTTTGTATACTACCATTCAACCTCATTTGGGACTACAAGCAACTAATTACTACCTTAGCACAAAGGGAATACACTTTCGGAAACACAATAATTTTGTTCTTACATTTTACAATTTTTGTTAACTCACAATTATTTAATCTTTGATGGAAAATATTATTTACAGACCACTGGCACTGCAATGGGCATGATTTGTGAATCAAGCTTTGCAAATTTATTTTTAGGGTGGTGGGAAGAAAGAATAGAATGAAGATGAGTGGGGTCTAAGTCCACTGACATGTGCAGCAAGACATGCTTACGAGCAGCACGGATGAATAGGTGAGTCATTGCCTAAGGGACGAGAAACGGGAGAGCGCTCCACTAGCAGCGCTTAAAGCAAAATACACATTGAAAAGCCGTGGTTATGGTCGGCATGATAGGGACAAGGACCTATGATGTCAGTATGGGAGACATTAAAAAATCCATCCCACATTTCTCACTGCCCGTTCCCCTGAAAATGCCAGAGTGTCTGGCAAAACATGACAGGGGGTGTTTGAAGGTTTTTAGAGCAGGAGTGAAGCATCTTGCAGTACAAGATTTAGTCAACAAGTTAGCAGCAATGAGGGACACAGATACATGTAGATAAGAGTGAGCTGAAACTAGAGGGCAAAAATCAGCACCTTACAGTCCCAAGCTAGTAGTAGCACTGTGGGAATAACAGGACTTATACGCTAAAGAAATAAACGGAAAAAGAATGTGACACACTGAGAGTTTTACCAAGATTTAATTGGTCTATTGGTTATTTTATATAGTGATAATTAAAAGTTATGTTTTAATTATAAGTAACAAGGACATATGTGAAAATAAGGCAGTTGTTAATCTGGAGGACTATTTGCAAATAATTTGATAAAGTGCATTTACGTATGTCCAGGATCTGTTGTCTTAATAAAACTAGCAGTGAAGCCTACTCAGAGATCGGGTATAATTGAAAGATCTGCACTTGTTTTGGGCTTTTGACTCGCACCTGGTTTTGGCTCACAGTAACTGATTGAAATAACTGCAAGTGTGAATGTGGCCTAATGTAAGTAAGGGCAATACATGTAAAGATTAAATAGAGCTTTTGCGGCTATAATGATGTGATTAGTTAAACAAGGTACAAATATTTGATGTTCCTGTGGATCGGAAAATTAGAGGATTCCTTTTTTTCAAACCTTAAAACACTGCATAATAAAATAAAAAGCCTACAAAATGCATTGTTATCCATTGTAATTTTAAATAGTAAAAAAAAGTTCAAGTATCCCCAAAAATTGAAATTTTTGGTAGGCTCTGAAATATTTTTTAAAAAATCACCTTTATAATGTAACATTTTAAAAGCTTTATTCAAATAATTTGGTCAGTAAGGCTCAAGACGCCCATGATCATTGAAGGAATAAGCAAAAGATCATATATCCAACTATCAGATGAAAATAAAATATCTTACGTGGGTTACTTTTTGTTTGGCTAAAAATAATCACCAATTACAAACTGAATTTTTCCAAAAAGTGGGTGGATGGTTCTCTGGATATAATGTTTGGAACTCACTCCATATATTCTACTTCCTTACCTGGCTCTAAACTTCAATCTTTGTTTTTTTGTTTTAGTACAGCAAACACCTTGCTTAACTTACTCATTCACTGTGGCCAGCGAGGAAATTGGGATGAAAGACTAAATTAGAGCATCCCACATTGCACAAATAAGTACACTCTTTTGTGGGCATATGTATCTTGGCCTATTGGAACACCAGAGTTCTGTCATACTGTGATCCTAACTCTACTAATCTACTATTTTGCTAACAGATAAATTCCCCTCAGTAGTAAAATAAGCAACGAGTTACATATATACCTATCTATAGTATATATTTTTAACTCTGTGCTGACTGTAACAAAATTATTTTTCAAAATGTAACTCTCAATAGTATAGTACTGTTAAATAAAGCAGCCAAAATACTTCAGAAAATAGTTTTCTGTGAATATTGAGTTAAAAAAAATACCTCTGTTTGATGGAGGTGTCCCATTAAAAATGATATGCAAAAACACAGTTAACGTTATTAAAAATCCTTCAACACTAGCATACAAGTGTAAAAATGTGATAGAGGCAATATGGCTGCTATGGGGCCCCTACAGGAAAAGTACAGGCCAGATTGGGCCCTTATTGTAATGTGTGGTGAAAACCTGCACATGAATCTCCTACCGTATCTACAGGTCCTACAACATAATCAAACAAGGATGTGGGAAGCTAACCCAAGGTTCACTGAAAGATGAGACAAACAAGCACATACACTACCAGGAAAATCTTGTTTGCTTTTGGGTCATAATTGTTTTCTGTTAACTCACACTCTTTTTTTCTAATTTGCTTCTATTGCAGATATTGAAGATAGTTTATTTCCTTAACAATGATTATGTAGGTGGCCATATTGCTTGAGCTGTTGTTGACAGCATTTAGAGATATATTTTACAGCAGCCACATGGTCCATAAACTAGAGGGGTACATTGACTTTTATGAGAGAGTTTTCTAGCTTTCTTATTATGAACGGTGGGCGCTTCATGGTAATCCTACCAGTAATAATAATGAGATGACTACTCAAAGGTCATCTGTACAGACCAAGAAATGCCTATTTTTAGGCTTAGCAGCCAATGAGAAAGCTGTAGGATTTTAGGATTTGTTTTATGGATAGCGACAAGGTAAAATAAGCATAGTAGCACTATTAATAAAAATATATTGAACTTAAAGTTGATGTAAACAATTGGTCATTTTCTGACAATACATTCCCTTTAAACCTCTATGTATGCCCCAGCTAGTTGTAACAAACTATATCAAGTCTCCATAAATGAAGATTTAAAGTCCTATTTTCCTTTTCTCATCACTATGTACTATTCACTGAATTGTAAGTGTTACAGCTCAGAAGAGATCAGATCATCTCTATCTCATAAGCACAAAATATAAAATGTTATAATCTTCCAAACTGACCACATCTTCCTGGCAAGATCAATTGATTCAATCTCATAGCTTCATAGATTTTCTGCATTAAATGGCTTGCTTTCTAGCATTCTAGTTTCTGAACACTTATCATTTTGGACTTTGTATTTTGACTGTTTGTTTTTTGACCTTGAAAATAAATAAATGTCTTCATTGATAAAGCATGTGGTCTTTCTGCCCCACTTCATCAATGCAGTAAGCCACTGTCACTGGATTTTGATAGAAAACACATTAAGATATTGTCACCAGTAACATGACAGACTTCATGTATATTTGGGGTTGTCTTGCACTAAAATTCTCAATTTCTCTCTGTCCAGCAAAGATAAAATTATGTTTTGTTACATTTACTTTTCTCTGCCAGAGATTGTACCTATCATTATCTATAGCCAGTCTTTTCTAAAGTAAAACTCAAATGAATATTTTTTTCAGGGAACAAATACCCCTACCAAAACAAGAACCATCACAGAATGGCATGGTGCTGGCCTGACAAATCATATCTTAAATGCAGTTTTCCATGAACATGGCCTTCAAAAAGTCCAATTAGCAATATAAATGGGTTACTGACCTCATTAATGAAGTTTTGTGCTCCTCTTGGACTCAGAAGTAAAATTGCTCTGCGTAAGGTATCACGGTACCGATTCAGTTCTTCTGTTTTCATAGAGGTAAAAAGGCTGGCAAAAACTTTACTGATGTTTCTGTCTACTTTTTGCAACGAAACATCAAGTCCTAATCTTGATGCTTGGTCCAGAAATCCTTGTAGTCCCCGAATATCTACAAATGAAAATAGAATAATTACAATATTTTTTTGGGGGAGTGGATAAGAATTTAACACTGCAGCTAAAATATTTTTTAGTTTTTAGTTTTATATTAGCTTTACTTTAAAAGAAAACTTAATTCCAGTGCAAAGGAAAAAAAAAATGAAATGAAAACAAAGTACATGTCTTGTAAATATGCTAAGCATGGGCTAAGCTAAATGGCACAACATTGTGGCTTCTCTTTGTGAGTATGAATGCAGCAATAACTGAGGAGGACTACCCTTTGAACTCATAGGCCCATAGTGAATAGAGATTTAAGTCAATAAATTTAAAATTATAATTAGTATTTCCCTACAAAGCTATACATCAGTCTGCTTAGCCAGTGATCTATATAGAAGTAACGCTACATCAAAAGATCCAAAAGGACATTCAATATTATACTGCCAAAGACAGAAGTGCCTGATCATTATTGCCCACCCCACACCTTTTCCGTGATCCTTAGGGCAATTTGACTCCTCTTTGATTAATAACAATGTTGAGTCCTACACATGAAAGCACCACCAGGATGACACAATTCAGGACAAGACTCCCTTATTCCACGGGCCCTAAAGCACCCATGGGATCTGTCTATACAGTGAACATGCCCTATAATAATGACTAGCCGGTCATTTTCAAAGTATTAATTTTTCATATGTTTCTTTAGATATGACTAGGGTTGAGCGAACTCGAACTGTAAAGTTCGGGTTCATACCAAACTTTAGGATTTTTGGACTCAGGACCCGAACTTTTCAGTAAAATTCCTGGTTCGAGTTTGGTGTTCGGCGAGTTAATGGAGCTTTTTGAAAGGCTGCAGAGCAGCCAGTCAACAAGCGTTTAATTTGTGTGCCCTTAGAAGCCATCACAGCCATGGCATGGCTATGATTGGCCAGTGCAGCATGTGACCCAGCATCTAAATAATGAACTAGGCATGGATCCCACAGGACTTGTCAATACCTTGTGCAGAATAGACATGTATACCGGCCTTAATCAGCCATTGTTATACTACAGCGCAATTGCTCATTGTTGTATTTTGGATATTTCACACTCTTTTGAAGTGTACAATAATAAAAAAATAAAAACCAAAAACCAGTGTTAGTTACCTCGTCCTCCTCCACCGCCGATTCCACCTACACCGCTACGTCAACCACCTCCTCAAACTACTACTCCATATTGACCTCCACCTCATAAATCAAGTTTTTTTATTTTTTATTTGTATGTATTTTATTTTATGTAATTTCACTAATTTGTCTGTTACATTTTCGTGTGAAAGTCACCAATTTCTGGGTGTGATATACCACTGCTATACCTAGTAGACAGGTAAAAACATTTAACTAATTTGTCGGTTACATTTTCTGGTGAAATAAACCAATTTTTGGGTGTGATATACCACTGCTATACCTAGTAGACAGGTAAAAAAAATCACTAATTTGTCTGTTACCTATTTGGGTGAAATTCACCAATTTTTGGGTGTGATATACCCCTGCTCTACCTAGTATACAGGTAAATAAATTTCACTTATTTGTCTGTTACATTCTCGTGTGAAATTCCCCAATTTTTGATCAACATGGTAGGCGCAGAAAAGAACATCGAAAGTTGATAGAGCAGATTTCTAATTGGATTGTGGATATTGCGGGGACGTGTGACATGGTGGAGTAGTATGTGTGCATACACCTACACGTACTGACTGATGGGTCTCCAAATTGGGCACATGTCCTGAGCTTGCCCTTTACGCCTTGGAGGTGCTGGCCTGCCCTGCCCTGCAGCCAGTGTATTGTCTGAACGTTTGTTTAGCATGGCTGGAGGGGGTTATCACAGGTTACATTTTCCAATGTTTTGGGGTGTACCCTAATTACAAAAAAATTATAAAAATTTTAACCCAAAAACAGTGTAGGCTACCTCCTCCTCCTCTACCGCCACTTCCACCTACACCGCCACATCCACTGCCTCCTCAACCTCTTACTCCATATGGACCTCATCCTCCTAGATCAAGATTATTATTATTATTTTTTTTACGTATGTTATGTTATTTTAAGTTATTTCCTTATCCACATTTGCCATGCTCTGAACCACATTTATCTGGCATTTGCAGCCCTCTAGCCCTTTCTATTATATTTTTAGAGCCATTTTAGTGTTCAAAAGTTTGGGTCACCATTGACTTCAATGGGGTCAAGTTGGGGTCAAGTTGGGGTCAAGTTGGGGTCCTGAACTCAAATTTTTTGCGGCCGAATCCATCAAACCCGAACATCCAGGTTTCCGCTCTACTCTAGATATGACAACTGTATGCAAAATACATTGAGGGAGATTTATCAAACTGGTGTAAAGTAGAACTGGCTTAGAAACCAATCATATTACTTCTTTCATTTTCCAAAGGAGCTATTAGTAATGAAAGTTAGAATCTGATTGGATGCTATGTGCAACTAAGCCAGGTCTACTTTAGACCAGTTTGATAAATATTCCCCATAGTTTTTGTTTTAATGTGAGTTTATGGAAGACACGTGCAGACATATTCAACTACCCTATATGGACAAAAGTATAAGGATACAGCCCTTAATTATTGAATTCAGTGTTTCATTCAGTCCATTTGTCACAGGTGTATATATAAAGCATCTAGCTACAAACAGTTCTGGAAGGATTAGTCATTTTAAAGAGCTCACTGAATCCTAGTGCGGTACTGTAATAGGTTGCCACAACTGCAACAAGTTAGTTCATGAAATTTCTTTCCTACTGGGTTTTTCCAGATCAACTATGAGTAGTATTATTTCAATGTAGCCACAAAGCAGCAGACTATGTAAAGTTACATAAAATGGTTTCTGAGGCACATAGTACATAAAAGTCACTGCTACTCTGCTGGCTGAATAACTGTAGTGTTTCAAATCTTCTCTGGCATTAACATCTCGACAAAAATTGTGTGGCTAGAGCTAGTATCCGTTTCCATGGCCAAGCATCAGCATGCAAGTGTTAAACCACCAAGCACGATATCAAGCGTCGAATAGAGTAGTATGAGGTACACCACCATTTTCCTCAGTGAAGAAAATTTTAATACTTCAGCATACCATGACATTTTGGATAACTGAATGTTTCCAATTTTGTGAGAACAGTTCGGGGAAGGGTCCTTTCTGTTCCAGCAAGACTGTGTCACAGAGGCATGGTTGGGTGAGTATGATGTGGAAGGATCTGACTGGCCTGCACTTTAACCATATTAAACACCTTGGAGATGAAATAGAACAGAGATTGCAGGGCAGGCCCTTTCATCTAACATCACTGACTTTTATAAATAGTTATGAGCAATAGTGGTGTTATATCCGAAGTCGCTTTGCTCAAATCTGTAATCTATCGTACAGCATTAAAATGCATTGAATTATGCTTTGGATCATTGATTAGCCAAAGTCAGTTATTTTTGAAGTTGCATGAGACCACCTTAACATTTGGAACCAAACTTTCCTTTGGTTCTGAGGTACCAGTCAGAACCAAAGCTAAGTTTGGTTCCAATACAGATCTCTGTATAGCATTAATCCGAAGTTTTGAATGAAGCAATTTTGGATGTAGCATACAAAGCTTGCTTCGCACACTAGTTATAAATGCTCTTGTGGATGCAGGTGCAAAAATTCCTCCAGACACACTTCAAAATACAGAAAGCCTTCACAGGAGAGTGGAAGCTGTTTTAGCTGCAAAGGGAGGGCAACTCCATATTAATGCCTTTGGACTTTTATGAAATGTCATAAAAAGTCCTATAGGTATAACTGGTGGATGCCGCAGTACTTTTTTTCCACATAGTCTAGGCCAGTGGTGGCGAACCTATGGCACAGGTGCCAGAGGCAGCACTCAGAACCCTCTGTGGGCACTCACACCCTGGAAACCATCTATGACACCCCAATATGCCATTCATCAGTGCAGGGCGCACTATGAACAGTACAGGCAGCGCATTGAATGTAGACAGGTTATTATAGCTAAGGCTACTTTCACACTTGCGGCAGATTGATCCGGCAAGCAGTTCCGTCGCCGGCAATCTGCATGCAAACGGACAGCATTTGTAGATGGATCCGGATACAGATCCGTCTCACAAATGCATTGCAAGAACGGATCCGTCTCTCTGTTTGTCATACGGACAAACTGATCCGTTTCTATTTTTTTTCACATTTTTACTTGTCTGTGTATGTGCAGACCAGAAGGACTGATCCAACATCAATATATTTCCATGAAATTAATGCTGGATCTGGCATTCCGGCAACTGATCTGGAATTTTGGACCGAGATAATACCGCAGCATGCTGCCGTATTTCCTCTGTACAAAACGCCAGTCAGTGACTGAACTGAAGACATCGTATTGCATCCTGAATGGAATTCTCTCCCTTCAGAATGCATGGGAATTAAACTGATCAGTTATTTTCCAGTATTGAGCCCCTAGGACGGAACTCTATGCCGGAAAAGAAAAACGCTAGTGTGAAAGTACCATAAATGATAAAGTACATGGAAGATAGGCAAATGGACTGTAGTATTCAAGTAAAATTGCCGTCTTGGCACTTTATGATAATAAGTGGGTTTTGGGTTTCAGTTTTTGGCACTCGGTCTCTAAAAGGTTCGCTATCACTGGCCTAGGCAGTTTCATACACCTGTTCATACATTTGAACAGAAATGACAAATATGGTGCATATTTAGTGTAAATTGTAAAAGGTTGTGTTGGAGATACAGCCTGTATTTGAATCAATTGACAATTGTAATGTAGTTTACTTTTAAAAGAAAATTATTTTAATCAAGGGAATAATAGAGACGTGAAGGTGAGATCTTTATTGCATTCTATATACTTACCTGAAAAGTATAGTACAGAACTAATAAAATAACAGGCGAAGACAAATCCCAAGCTAAACCTTAAATGTCAATCTAAGGCCTCTTTCACACGACAGTATGTCCATTTCAGTGTTTTGCGGTCCGTTTTTCACGGATCCGTTGTTCCGTTTTTTGCTTCCGTTGTGGTTCCGTTTCCGTTCCGTTGTTCCGTTCCGTTTTTCCGTATGGCAAATACAGTATACAGTAATTTCATATTAAAAATTGGGCTGGGCATAACATTTTCAATAGATGGTTCCGCAAAAAACGGAACGGATACGGAAGACATACGGATGCATTTCCGTATGCATTCCGTTTTTTTGCGGACCCATAGACTTTAATGGAGCCACGGAACGTGATTTGCGGCCAAATATAGGACATGTTCTATCTTTAAACGGAACGGAAAAACGGAAATACGGAAACGGAATGCACACGGAGTACATTCCGTTTTTTTTGCGGAACCATTGAAATGAATGGTTCCGTATACGGACCGTATACGGACCGCAAAAAACGGCCCGCAAAACGGAAAAAAAAAACGGTCGTGTGAAAGAGGCCTAACCTTGAACAAGTGACACTTCATTAAATACCAACATTTAAAGTAGATGTAAATCTCTGCAAATGACTGAAACACGGACAATAATACATCAAGTTTAGTACAAAGGAATCATTAACACTTCCTAAGAAAACCATCTGGTTAACGACAGAAAAGAATTGCACACAAGCTGATTACAACTGTTAATTGCATAACAAATATGCAGCATTGTAGGTTGCCTATAATTATTCTGTTTGCTGGGATGAAGCATATGACAATGGTATTTGTACCTCAGTATTTCATGTATTAGCCCCCTCCTAGCTTACATAAAGCCAAACACATTGTACACATCTGTGGAGGAGACTGTCAGACTATGGGCTGGAAGCATAAGAACACTGGAACATTTATTTGACTGGTCTGTCCTGTAAATTATTAGGAGGTGAAATGATTATAGTTTTGTTGACTTAAGTTCTTATACCTATTTGCTAAATGTCTGGAAAATATATAAAAGCCTTTTTTTTTGTGTGTCTCCGAAAAATATGCAAAACTCATAGCCTTCCATTCACTTTGATGTGATATACATTGCCAGAATGTATTAGTAACAGTTTTGTGAAACTTCACTGAAGATGATGAGAAAGGATTTAAAATGAATCTGTCCCTAGTTTTACGCTGCTAGGTTCTAAGTCTTGTCAAATCCTGTCAAGTCCTGATATTCATGAGCTTCTGGCTTTCTCCACCCACCTACCGCTGATTTACAGTTTTTTCCAACTGAATTAGCAGGAGAGGGCAGATAAAGCCAGGAACTCATCGGCATGCACTGGAGCAATTCAATACAAGATTCTAGCAAAATGGTAGGATCAATTACCTATCATTTTGGTAAGGGGATGTTTCACTAGTTTATGGTGCCCGTAGAAAGGACATCATAAATAGTGATGAGCGGGAGGTGCCATATTCGATTTAGACGAAATTCGCGAATATTCGCTTGAATATTCGTCTCATATTTGTCGGAATCGAATATTCGTCATTATTCTATTTATCGCGATTAATATGCGATTTACATAATCGCATATTGCGATTTTAACTTAAGGTAACTTTCCTTTTGGTTTGATATCTAGAATTAGCAAAGATGACGATAATGACGAATGTATTCGTCATATTCCTCAAAACGAAGATAACAAAGTATTCTCCATCTTCGTTTTAGCTCCATATTTGGCAACTTTGATAATTCTAGCAATCAAACTGGAAAGTTGACTATAGAGACAGCTGTGTTAAATTTGTTATTCGATAATATTACTTTGCTTTTTTTAAATAAATAGAATAATTAAAATAATTATCAAGTATTATAATTATTTTATTTATAAAAAAAAAAAAAAGCAAAGTAATATTATCGCATAGCGAATTAAAAGCTTAGCTGTCTCTAGTCAACTTTCTTATTTGATTGATTGCTAGAATTAGCAAAGTTGACGAATATGGAGCTAAAACGAAGATGGAAAATATTTTGTTATCTTTGTTTTGAGGAATATGACAAATACATTCGTCATCTTTGCTAATTCTACCAAGCCAACCATAGTAAATAAAACCAGGTCTAATATTCCTTCGTTAACGTTGTTAATTCTAGCAAGGAGGGCATAATACACCCTTGAAAAATTATGATTGGCCTGCTGGTGAGTTGACCCTCCAAATTATATGCGAGGGCCTGCAGGTGAGCTGACCGTGTAAAAGATTTTAAGTATAGGCCTGCTGGTGAGCTGACCCTGTTAAACATTATATGCGAGGACCTGCAGGTGAGCTGACCCTATAAAAGATTGTAGGTAAGGGGCCTGCTGGTGAACTGACCCTCTAAAAAATTATATACACGGGATTGCAGGTGAGCTGACCCTCAAAAAAAATTTATACGCGGACCTGCAGGTGAGCTAACCCTGTAAAAGGTTGTAGGTGAGGGCCTGCTGGTGAGCTGACCCTCTAAAACATTATATGCGAGGACTTGCAGCTGAGCTGACCCTCTAAAAAAATTATATGTGAGGGCCTGCAGGTGAGCTGACCCTGTGAAAGATTGTAGGTGAGGGCCTGCTGATGAGCTGACCCTGTAAAAGGTTTTAGTTGCAGGCCTGCTGGTGAGCTGACCCTGTAAAAGGTTTTAGGTGCGGGCCTGTAGGTGATCTAACCCTGTAAAAGATTGTAGGCGAGGGCCTACTGGTGAGCTGACCCTCAAAAAAATGATATGCGAGGGCCTACAGCTGAGCTGATGCTCTAAAAAATTATTTGCTAGGGCCTGTAGGTGATATGACCCTGTAAAAGATTGTGGGTGAGGACCTGCTGGTTAGCTGACCCTCTAAAAAATTATATGTGGGGCCCTGTGGGTGAGCTGACCCTGTAAAACATTATTATGCTAAGGGAATATATGCGAGGGCATAATATGCGAGGGCATAATATGCAATGAATAAGCATGTCGATATGATCGAAGAGGAGGAGGATGATAAAAGGAAGATTCAACCATATACCCTTGTTTGTGGCGGGAAGGGTGCATGGGAATACAGTATATTTAGTACATTATAACACTTTTAAAGTGCCTTTATGTTCATCATCTTTCCTCTAATGGAGTTGAAAAGTCATGTTCTATCCAGACTTTGTTCATTTTTATAAGAGTCAACCTGTCAGCATTTTCAGTTGACAGGCGGATACGCTTATCTGTTATAATGCCACCAGCAGCAATAAATACCCGCTCAGACAATACGCTGGCGGCAGGGCAGGCCAGTACCTCCAAGGCATAGAGCACCAGTTCGTGCCACATGTCCAGCTTGGATACCCGGTAGTTGTAGGGCACTGAGGCATTATTAAGGAGGCTGACACAGTCTGCTATATACTCCTTCACCATCTTCCAAAATGTGTCCCTCCTTGTGACTCTACGCCACGCATCAGGGCATGGTGTCATAAAAATGTCCCAGGCTTTGGAGAGTGTTGCCCTGCCTCTGTTGGAACTGCTGTGTGTCCCCCTTGTCTGTCCTCCTCGGTTGCCCAAGGAACTACAGACTCTGTCGCCAGCATTGTCAGATGGAAATTTTTGGAGCAATTTTTCAACAAGGACCTTCTGGTATTGCACGGTTTTGCTCATCCTCTCCACCAGAGGAATGAGAAATTAGAAATTCTCTTTGTAAAGGGGTTTGAGAAGGGTGAACATGCAGCAATCCGTGTTGTCCAAAATGCGTATAAGGCGTGGGTCGCTGGAAAGGCAGCCTAACATGAAGTCAGCCATGTGTGCCAGAGTACCAAGACTTTGCTGTTGTCATCAGGAGGATCTCAAAATAATCTATGACACACCAAAGATGGGTTATAACAATACCAGGGTTCTCTCTATATAGGAAAGACAGAGAAGGCAAGAAAGGGAGAGGAGTGGCCCTCTATGTGAAAGATAGGATAAAATCAAATTTAATACAAGTTAGCAAGACCAATTTAGAGTCAGTTTGGGTTACCTTGCAGCTTGATAATCATAAGGCAACTCGTGTAGGTGTGATATATAAACCACCTAGCCAAGTAAAAGAAGTAGATGATCTACTGGTTGAGGAAATAGCTAAAATGACATTGAAAGGGGAAGTTATCCTTATGGGAGACTTTAATCTTTCTGATGTAAACTGGAAAACCAAATAAGCTAGTTCTGCCAAGAGTACAGATATTCTAAATTCTCTACTGGGATTATCTCTACAGCAAGTAGTGGAGGAGCCAACCTGGAAGGAGGCCATTTTAGATTTAGTATTCACAAATGTGAATTTGGTATCTGATATTACTGTAGGGGAAAGCTTGGGATTACTATAAGTACAGTGACTGAGTCACACCACACAAAAACTAAAGTTTTAGATTTTAGAAAAACTGACTTTTCTAAAATTAGATTAGTGGCATACCAGTCCCTATCAGATGGAACAGTTTCAATAGAGTCCAGGAGAAATGGGACTACTTAAAAGTGGCAATATTAAAAGCAACAGATAATTGCATTAGGCTTGTTAGTAAAAGCAAAAAAAGGAAGAGACCACTGTGGTACAGAAATGGCCAAAATAATTAAAATAAAAAAGATAGCATTTAGTAATCATAAAAAAAATAAAAAAAAATAGGGTGACAGGCAAATTTATAAGATTAGGCTGAGAGAGGCCAAGCAAGTTATAAGAGCTTCTAAAGCACAGGCAGAAGAGAAATTAGCTCAGTCAGTGAAAAAAGGTGATAAGACATTCTTCAGATACATACATGAAAAAAGGAAACTAAAACAAAGAATTGCTAAATTAAAAACAAAAGAAGGAAGGTATATGGAAGAAGATAAAGAACTAGCTGACTGCCTCAATGAATACTTCTGTTCAGTTTTTACAAAGGAAAATGAAGGAAAAGGACCTCAGTTAGGAAACAAGACTAATGAATCTTTTGATACATGTGTCTTTACAGAGGAAGAGGTTCTAAGTCAGCTGTCTAAAATTAATATAAATAAGTCACAGGAGCCTGATGGGATACACCCAAAGCTATTAAAAGAGCTTAGCCGTGAACTAGCAAAACCATTAACAGATTTATATAACCAATCACGGGTAACAGGAGTCGTCCCAAAAGATTGGAAATTAGCAAATGTTGTGCCCATTCACAAGAAAGGTAGTAGGGACGAATCGGGCAACTATGGGGCCAGTAAGCCTGAAAATCAATAGGGAAATTAATGGAGACCATACTTAAGGAGAGGATTGTGGAACATCTAAAATTCCATGGATTAAAAGATGAAAAACAGCATGGGTTTACTTCAGGGAGATCATGTCAAACTAATCTGATTGATCTTTTTGATTGGGTGACTAAAATAATAGATGGTGGAGGTGCAGTAGACATCGCTTATCTAGAATTTAGTAAGGCTTTTGATACTGTCCCACATAGAAGGCGTATCAATAAATTGCAGTCTTTGTGCTTGGACTCCCATATTGTTCAATGGATTAGGCAGTGGCTGAGGGACAGACAACAGAGGATTGTAGTCAATGGAGTATATTCAGACCATGGTCTTGTTACCAGTGGGGTACCTCAGGGATCTGTTCTGGGACCCATATTGTTTAATATCTTTATCAGCGAAATTGCAGAAGGCCTTGATGGTAAGGTGTGTCTTTTTGCTGATGACACAAAGATTTGTAACAGGGTTGATGTTCCTGGAGGGATACACCAAATGGAGAAGGATTTAGGAAAACTAGAGGAATGGTCAAAAATCTGGCAACTAAAATTTTATGTTGATAAGTGCAAGATAATGCACCTGGGGCGTAAAACCCAAGACAAGAATATAAAATCAGCGATACAGCTCTAACCTCAGAGGTAAGGGATTTAGGGTTCATTATTTCAGAAGACTGAAGGTAGGCAGAAAATATCATAGAGCAGCAGGAAATGCTAGCAGAATGCTTGTGTGTATAGGGAGAGGCATTAACAGTAGAAAGAGGGAGGTGCTCATGCCGCTCTACAGAGCACTAGTGAGACATCATTTGGAGTATTGTGCGCAGTACTGGAGACCATATCTCCAGAAGGATATCAATACTTTGGAGAGAGTTCAGAGAAGAGCTACTAAACTAGTACATGGATTGCAGGATAAAACTTACCAGGAAAGATTAAAGGACCTTAACATGTATAGCTTGGAAGAAAGACGAGACAGAGGGGATATGATTGAAACCTTTGAATACATAAAGGGAATCAAGAAGGTAAAAGAGGAGAAAATATTTGAAAGAAGAAAAACTGCTAAAGAGGACATAGTTTTAAATTAGAGGGGCAAAGGTTTAAAAGTAATATCAGGAAGTATTACTTTACTGAGAGAGTAGTGGATGCATGGAATAGCCTTCCTGCAGAAGTGGTAACTGCAAATACAGTGAAGGAGTTTAAGCATACATGGGATAGGTATAAGGCCATCCTTCATATAAGATAGGGCCAGGGGCTATTCATAGTATTCAGTATATTGGGCAGTCTAGATGGGCCAAATGGTTCTTATCTGCCGACACATTCTATGTTTCTATGTATGCAATAGGTTTTATTGAGCTATACATTGACTACAGTCCTCTATGAGAACCTAAGTTTAAAACGGGTGTGCAGATCTCACTTCCTCCAAAGTCATCAGGAAGCTGACTCTCAATCTACTCATCCTCTTCCTACTCTTCTGCCTACCCACGCAGAACGGACAGAATTAAACTTCCATGGGTACTACCCTCTGTAGCGGAGGCAACCGTCTCTTGCTCCTCCTCCTCCTCATCATCATCATCCAATTTTCACTGAGAAGATGATCTGAGGGTGGTCTGGCTATTACTCTGTGTAATGTCTTCCCCCATTTCCACCTCTTCCCCATGCAAAGCGTGTGCCTTAATTGTGAGCAGCGAGCATTTGAGTAGACACAGTAGTGGAATGGTGATGCTGATAATAGTGTTATCGCCACTCCCCATATGTGTTGATTCCTCAAAGTTATTTAAAACCTCACAGAGGTCAGACATCAATGCCAAATCCTCGCTTGTGAAGAGAGGAGCGCTGACTGGGAAGGCAAAGACCATGTTGTAGCTGGTATTCCACTACTGCCCTCTGCTGCTCACAAAGCCTGGCCAACAAGTGGAATGTTGAGTTCCAGAGTGTGCTCATGTCGCACATCAGCTAGTGAGCTGGCAATTTCCAGAGCTGCTACAGCATTGACAGACTGGCTAAAGCTGTCAATGACTTGCGGAAATGGGGACACACACGGCACACCTTCACCAGTAGCTCAGGCAAGTTATGGCCATTTTCAGACACAACCATGCCTGGTTCTAGGTTGAGTGGCGAGAGTCACAGCTCAGTCTGGTCTCTTATCCCCTGCGACAGCTCTGTGGCAGTGTGCTGTTTGTCACTTAAGCATATCAGCTTCAGCCTGGCCTGTTGCCACTTCCCCACTACAATGCTACACTGCTTGCAGCTACCGACTGATGGCTGACTGGTGCTGCACGTGGATAATTCAGAGGTGGAAGTGGAGGCGGCGGAGAAGTGGGGGTTGGAGCCACTTGCAGAAACCCTAATCAACGTAGGGCCCGCAATCCTTGGCGTTGCTAGCACCTTTGGCCTCCAAGGGTACGACTCACTCCCGGCCTCCACAATGTTCACCCAGTGTACGTTCACCCAGGAAAATGTAGCGTCCTTGGCCAAATGCACTTGTCCATGCGTCTGTGGTTAAGTGGACCTTCCCAGTAACTGCATTGGTCAGGGCATGTGTGATGTTACGGGACACATGTTGGTGTCAGGTGGGCACGGCACACCGTAAAAAATAGTGGCGGCTTTGGACTGCGTAACGAGGGACGGTCGCCGACATCAGGCTGCGGACAGCCTCAGTGTCTACAAGTCTAAATAGCAACATTTCCAGGGTCAGTCATTTCGAAAGCTGCACATTTAGTACTTTGGTCTGTGGGTGGGTGGTTGGGTATTTGCGCTTGCTTTCAAAGTCTTGGGGTAAGGACATTTGGATGCTGCACTGGGACATGGAAGTATCTGTCGTCGCTGATGGTGCTTGTGAAGGTCCAGGTGCAGGGTGGAAGGCATCTGGGCCTGCGCCATGAAGAGGGGATTGGCCAGCATGTAACATAGGGGAAGAGGAGGCAGTGGTGTGACCCACAGACACAGGTTGTGAACCTAGGCATTTGTACCACTTATTACGGTGCTTGGATGCCATGTGGCGGATCATGCTGGTGGTGGTGAGGCGCTAGTGTTCACGCCCCAGCTCATTTTGGCACGGCACAGGTTGCAAACTACTATTCTTTTGTCATCCACACTTGCCTCAAAAAAGTGCCATACTATGGATCACCTACCCCTTGGCAAGGGAGATTTCCACAGGGGGTTAACCGTGGAACAGTTGTGGGCCTGTTTGGTGTGGCCCGCCTTCTTCCTTTTGCCACCCCACTGCCTTCTACGAGATTATTGCAGTGCAGCACATCCCTCCCCGTCTGTACTGCTGTCCTCGCTCGGCTTTCCATCTTCCCAGGTTAGGTCAGTGACTTAATCGTCCACCTACTCCTCTTCCACTTCACCACTCTGCTCATCCTCCTGACTTGATAACTTAACCACAACCTCAGTGATTGACAATTGTGTTTCATCCTCTTTATCAACCTCTTGAGACAGTAATTGCCGTTGAGTTATTGGCAACTGTCTCTCATCATCATCCACCTCATTAAACAGTAATTGCCGTTCCCCACTGCAATCTTCTTCTGAATGTGGATGCTCAAGAGTTTGGGAATCAGGGCACAAGATCTGTCCCTCTTCAAGCGTGCTTGGCGAGAGGGCCAAATTAAGGAATGGTGCTGAAAAGAGCTCCTTGGAATATCCGATTGTGGGATCACTTGTTTGCCCAGACTCTCCATGATGGGAGGAAGGAGGATCAGGGTGAGGATTGGATTGAGCAAACTCTTGGCTACTGAAACTGGACTTGGTCTAAGACAGGGTGGTGCTTAACCGACTGGTAGTATTATCTGCTGCAATCCAACCGACCACCTGGTCGCACTAGTCCGACTTCAAGAGTGGTGTCCTGCGCCGCCCTGCAATCTGGGACATGAAGCTAGGCATCGTGGATGATTGTTTTTCTTGTGCTCTGGCAGCAGGCACAGTTTCACCGCACCCAGGGCCACGGCCTCTGCGTGCACCATCAGCATCACGGCCACTGCCCCATTCCTTACTGCTTGCCTTCTTCATATTAAATGTTATATATGATTGAAAGTCTGTCACACGTACAGTAGTGTAGGATTTGGAAGTGCATGAGCAAATAATTTTAAAAAGGTATATGGGATGTGGAAACATCACACAGGAGATATCCCTCAAATAATGTCAATGCTGTCACCAGCGGCAAATAAAAAAAATATTCACAGGTATTTGGGATGAGGAAACGTTATACAGGAGAGATACCACCGGTAATGTCACTGTCCACCTCGTGTAAGCAAATAACTTCACTGTGTGTCACAGATAAATTTTTTCAGCGCACACGTTACACTGCAGATGTGGCACTGGTTATGTTACTGTTAGAAGTAAACACCATCTATTGAAAAAGTACAGTGGATGTCACAGTTAAATTTTTAAGTGCACACGTTACACTGCAGATGGGGCGCTGGTAAAGTCACTGTCCGCAACAGACACCGTCTATGGAAAAAGTACACTGTATGTCACAGATATTTTTTTGATGCTCACACTTCACACAGGATATGTGGCGCAGCTAATGTCATGTCCGCAGAGGACACCATCTTCGGAAAAGTACACTGGATGTCAGATATTTTTGGGATGCGCACACTTTATACTGGAGTTGTGGCGCATCTAATGTCACTTTCCGTAGCGGACACCGTCTACGGAAAAGTACACTAGATGTCAGATTTTTTGGGGATGCACACACTTTACACAGGAGTTGTGGTGCAGCTAATGTCGATGTCTTCAGCAAAAAATTTATATTGCTGCTACACACAACAGTTCTTAAAAGGACTTTTGGGTCTGTAAAGTTTTAGCTATTTAGCGCAAGTTGCGCTAAAAATATATATTGCTGCTGACACACACACAACAATATTCCTTAAAAGGACTTTTGGGTCTCTGAAAAGTTTTTCTACTAAAAATATTCATATATCACTCCCTACACTGTCTGTCCCTTCCTCAGAACAGTTCTCCCTAAGACTGAGCCAAACACGCGTCATCGGGTGCTTTATAGCACCCGATGACGCATTCCAGCCAGCCAATCACTGTAATGCCAGTAACCAACATGGCTAAGGCATTACAGTGAGCGCAGTACTTACCTGCACGTTTTTTGGCTTTTTGGCTGAGTAACAGTCAAAAAATGTGCGGCCAGGAGACTCGAGCATTGCGCTTGAGCACATCCGGTATTGGGCCGAATACCGCCATGTACCGAGCTGAACTAGTGTTTGGCCGAGCATGCTCGATCAACACTACTAAGACCCCAACAGATCACTAGAACACGGAGAAAGAAGTTTTTGCTCTTTCTGACTTTCCTCATTGTTAAAGACAGGCTTGAATGAAGGTATATAAGTCTGTCTCCAATAGGTGATCGTCTTCGATTATGTCCACTTTGGCTAAGTCAGTAATAGATGGTACAATATGGCACTAATGTACCTTGACCTTGGAGCTCTCTTCTAATCTCAGAATGTTCTGGACTCTTTAGTTCCTATTCATATTTTATCTTCAATTTGTCATACATTTTCCTCTTGCAGCCATATCCTGGGAGGTTGGCTTCCATCCTTTAGACCTTAAACGGCTGAATACTATGTAGTAACAGGAACATCCAGCTGTTTAAATATGGTATTATCGCCTTTACCTTTCACATTTGTCTATAATTTTCTTTCTAATCTCTTGAGACAACTCTCTCTTTAGCTTTCCTTGGTTGATATTCAGTACAGAACACACTATTGTTACCAAACAACACAGTGACTACTTTTCACCCTTTAAATAGGCAGACTGATTAGAAGTTTGAAAACACCCTTTTTTATTCTAATTCCAGGACACACCTTAGTTTAACGTTAAAGAAGAGCGAATTTCGACAAATTTTCCAAAAATAATTGATTTGAATTTATTTGCGGCGAATTGCGAATTGAGGTGGACATTGTCGCAGGACCATTGGCGTAAGAACGTGGAGGCGAAAGTGGCGTCACCTGACCAAGTTGATGGCTTGGCTGGGCAGGAACTACATTTACCCAGTGGGCCGTAAAGAACATATATTTTCCTTTACCGTAGTTACAGCTCCACACATTGGCGCTTCCGTGCACTTCTGTTCTATATATGTGTTTAGGGCTGGTACTGCCTTTTTGGCAAATAAATTATGTCTTGGGCCTCTCCCCCTCGGCTCAGCACAAGCTATCAGTTATCTGAAAGATGCAGAGTCCACTACCTGGAAAGGGAGGGACTGCAGCACCAGCAACTTGGACAGGAGCACATTTACCTTTGGCACGGTTGTATGAGTGCACACATACTGTTGTCTCTTGGCAATCGCTTTGTTGATCGAATGCTGACAGAATGACTGACGAGGAGCAGGAGCATGAAGATCGATAGATAATAGGAAGGACAGACAATTCCCTTCGGCTGAGGTGGTGGGGCCTTGACTGCCTGAAATCTGGTGCGTGCCATTGGGTGATGCAGTGGTTGCTGCAGCAGGCTGGACCATTACATTGGCGCCACAGTTCTCCCAGGCCACTTTATGGTGACACTGCATATGTTGATGCAGGGCCGCGGTGCCAACATTGGCACCCTGGCTATGCTTCACATTTTGACCACAGATTCGGCGAATAGACATTTTCACCTCCTCCGGCAGCTTAACAAAAAACTGCCACACTGCAGAGTACCTGATTTTCCCCCCAACACTACTCACTGGCTGACTGCTTCTTCCGCTGCTTCCATGAACCCGTGCACCACTCCTTTCCGGGCAGGTAGGCTTCTGCAAAGCGGGTGGTCTACCCCATGCCCGTTTGGCTCCAGACCTCTCACTGCTGCCACCCTGCTGACTCCCAACCACACTAGCAACTTGCTGGCTCAAACACTGCCTCAGGGGCAAGCTGCATCCTCTTCTGCTGATGATGATGAAGCCCTTTCTTCACTTGGCTCCCAAGTGCGATCGGCTTCATCATCCTCGAGTAGTGTCTGCACATCACTGATGTCCTCCTCAACGGTCTATGAGCCAGGAGCCTGACCACTTGCAACACCAGTTCCCATGCCCTTTTCCTCATAACTACTTTCCCGTCTACCAGAGGAAGTGGCGGATCTCTCCTCCAGATCTTCGCTGGACAGTAGCTGCTGACTGTCCTCTAGTAGCTTGTCCTCGCTGTATAGTGAAGCTGAGTACACAGCATATAATACTTCTCTGGCTGAGGGAACAGAAAAGGACAGAGGCAGGTTGGGGAGAGGTGAGGGCACAGGGCTTGCTCACAAGCCATGCCAACTAAGGGTCCTAAGGTTTGTGTCTGACAAACCCACCGACTCTTGGCTGGGGGTGTCTGATGTTACTTGGGACGAAGTGGATGACCAGATCAACCTTTCAAGAACTGCTGGGTTGCTGGTCAAGACATGACTGCTCCCTATCTTTTTCCTACACTTCTAAGGCTCTTTCCCTGAACTATTCAGAAAAATAAAAGTTTTCAAGTCTTTCCTAGCACTTTACCTAACACCTGCTGATGTCTCTTCCTGCACTACAAAAGTACAAAATGGCTGAATCCAAGATGGCTGAGGCTATTTATAGGGCTGTGACTTCACATGGCTGGCTGCCTGCTGACTGGCTGCATGCATGGCATGTGGGTAATCCCTCATTTCAAGAGTTCTTTGCTCCATGTCCTAATATGTGAAGCAGCCATATTAGGAAAAATGTGATTTGCTACCACAATCAAATTAATTTTTTTTCCTGAAATTCGGATTGAATTCCACTTCATCTACTTCGATTCGCTTATCTCTATTTAACATGTCCCCACGGTCAAACTATTTTCAATTTTTTCCAGGGCAGTTTCATTAGTTTGTTTTATATAATTATTTTGCTGAACCACAATTCAAAAGCAATGTCTGATTTTCAAGAGCCGATTTTCTGTACTTTACTGAATTATTTATTATTACTGTTAATTTCATTTATTATTGCTAATTTCAAGTTATTTCAGTGTTTCAGTGACCATTGTGGGTTTTTCTTTCTTTAATAAATGGGTATAAAAATGTGCTTACATGTGTATCTGTACAGTATATATATATATATATATATATATATATATATATTTACTTTATCTTGATTTGAGGTTAATCAGTTTTCTGCAGATCTTCATTAAAGGCTGGACACTTCAGGTTATTTAAGGCACGTTCCTCTAGGGGAGGATGCCTGAGATTTAAGTTTTGTATTTTGCTAGTGCCATTTAGGTGTGCTATTCTGCTTGCCTATGTATACATTTCTGCCTCTTTACTGATGTTGACCCTCAACTGCCTGACCTGACTTAAGCCCATTTGCTATATTGATCCTTTGCTGCCTGCCCTAACCTGGCTAGTTTTATGGCGCTTTAGAAGTATTGCTGGATCCCTCAGTGCTTTGCACCACTGTCTCTGACCCCAGTTGTTCAGCTGCCAACCACAATGGCGTCTATTCCAAGAGGTATTGGCCTGGTGGCATCGAAGACCAGATCGCTCTATATATGGGTCAAAGGCTGAAAACCAGGAAACTGCCAGGATAATGCCCATAGTTCTAGCTTAAAGTCAAACGAGGTGGTTGGCACAGTGGTTCCAGACATGCTGTCCGTAATAACATTATACAAAGCTGTGTAGTTCCATTGTCCAGTTCTGGCACCACAGCCAGTGAAAACAGATGTCTGAGTTCTGCTTATATAACTTGTATGATCTATCTTAACCCCTTCACGACCGCAATCTGTATATATACGTGATAGCTGCACATACCCCGTGCAGCTACCACGTATATAAACGTCAAACAAGCTCTTTAATCCAAGCGCTGCAAAGCGCTTGGATTAAAGCTTCTGCCCCTGCACTGTATGCTGTCACGGACAGCATACAGTGCGGTAATGCCGGCAAGGGACCAATCAGAGTGGCCCCTTGCCGGCAATCGATCCGATTGGTTAGTCTGTGCAGACTAACCAATCGGATCGCGGCAGTGTTAAAATGCCGGTTTCAGGCTCTGATCTGCGCTCTGCAGATCAGAGCCTGAAAGCCGATAGTGTTCCTCATGCACCCCCCCCCCCCGATCTGTGCCGCTCTAAGACCATGATGCCCCACTGTGCCTTGCCGATCTGGCCCTCATCTCCTTCCTGCCATGCGATCCGCCCCTCCCCGCCCCCTGCATTAATTTTCTGTCCGCCCCTCCGCCCCTCCTGTAGTTTGTACCCCCGATTTATCCCCCCCTCCCTTCCAGCGCTGCCCCCAATTCCCCATTCTGTGTGTGATGGCGGCGGCTCCATTCCCGAGCCGCCGCCATCAGCAGAGTGTCAGCTCTATGCTGACACTCTCCTGTAACCCCATAGATGCCGCGGTTGCGGCATCCATGAGGTTAACAGAGGGAGGGAGCTCCCTCTCTCCACCATCGGGGCTGCAGCGCTGTGATTGCAGCACCCGATGGTTGCCATGGCAAAGGTGTCCAGTGCTGCCACCTACAGGCAATCTGGAAGTACTATACTTTGGAATGCAAGAGCATTGCAAAGTATAGTACAACTATCAGCCCCACTGGATCTTCAAGATCCAAGAGGGAACTGATAAAAAAAAAAGTGAAAATAATAAAAGTAAAAATAAATCAATAAATAAAAAAATGTAAATAAAAAAAGACATTGCCTTTTCCTATAAAAAAATGAAAAAATAAAATAAAATACACATATTAGGTGTCACCGCGTCCGTAACGACCGTCTCTATAAATATATCACATGATGGACCCCGTCCGATAAACACCATAAAAATAAAATTAAAAAAACAGTGCCAAAAAAGCTATTTTTGTCACCTTACATCCCAAAAAGTGCAACAGCAAGCGATCAAAAAGGCTTATGACCCCCAAAATAGTACCAATCAAACCGTCACCTCGTCCCGCAAAAAATGATTCCCTATTTAAGACAATCGCCCAAAAAATAAAAAAGATATGGCTCTCAGACTATAGAGACACTAAAACATCATTTTTTGGGTTTCAGAAATGCTATTATTGTGTAAAACTTAAATAAATAAGAAAACGTATACATATTAGGTATTGCCACGTCCGTAACGATCTTCTCTATAAAACTATCACATGACCTAACTCCTCAGATGAACGCTGTAAAAATAAATAAATGAAAACTGTTCCAAAACAGCCAATTTTTGGGTCACCTTGCCCCATAAAGTGTAATAATGAATGATCAAAAAATCCTATGTACCCAAAAATGGTACCAATAAAAACCTCAACACTTTCTGCAAAAAACGAGCTCCTGCACAAGACAATCGGCAGAAAAACAAAAAACATATGGCGTTCAGAAAACCAATCCAGCACAATCTACCTTCCAAAAACCGTATGGCATTCCTTTCCTTCTGCGCCCTGCCGTGTGCCCGTACAGCAGTTTACGATCATATGTGGGGTGTTTCTGTAAACCGCGGAATCAGGGTAATAAATATTGAGTTTTGTTTAGCTGTTAACCCTCAATGTGTTAAAGAAAAAAAAATATATAAAATGGAAAACCTGCCAAAAAAGTGAAATTTTTAAATTTCATCTCCATTTTCCTTTAATTCTTGTGGAACGCCTAAAGGGTTAACAAAGTTTGTAAAATCAGTTTTGAGTAACTTGAGGGGTGCAGCTTCTATATTGGTGTCATTTATGGGGGTTTCCACTATGTAAGCCCCACAAAGGGACTTCAGACCTGAACTGGTCCTTTAAAAGTGGGTTTTGGAAATTTTTCTTTAAAATTGTAAGAATTGCTTCTAAACTTCTAAGCCTTCTAACGTCCTAAAAAAATAAAATGACATTTCCAAAATGATGCCAACATAAAGTAGACATATGGGGAATGTTAAGTAATAAATATTTTATTAGGTATCACTTTCTGTTTTAGAAGCAGAGAAATAGAAATTTGGAAAATTGTGAATTTTTCAATTTTTTTTGTAAATTTGGGATCTTTTCATAAATAAAGGTGAAATATATTGAGTCAAATATATGACTATCATGAAGTACAATGTGTCACGAGAAAACAATCTTAGAATGGCTTGGATAAGTAAAAGTGTTCCAAAGCTATTACCACATAAAGCGACACATGTCAGATTTGTAAATTTTGACCTGGACACTGGGGCATCAATGACCCTTGGTCATGAAAGGGTTAAAGATAGTCCTGGAAAAATATTTTAAAGTTGGTTTTGAAATCTCAGATGATACCATATATCTAAAAAAATCTACAAAATCAGGACTACTGATGATTAAGAGTAGAACTCCTTTGAAAGCAATGATAACATGAATACACTCTTCTACCTTCAAACCATCTCTTTAGTTTGGAATATTTTGTATGAGTGTTTTTATTGTGTAAAGAGATAAAGTGCTGCATAACCATAGTCGGCTGTGAGAGTAGAATAAAGGGAGAAAATAGCTTTTCTAAACCAAGTAGAAACGTGAACACTGCTAAGTCTGTCATCAGTGCCAAACAGTACAAAAAGTATTTAAAATTTTTATCATAATATATGAAGATTGGTCTATAAACCCCAAATCTTATTTTTTGCCCTCTGTTAGAATAAGGGTAATCTATGCTTCTGGGGGTTGCTTTATGGCAGTGGGCATAGACCACTGTGTCAACCAACATATTTGACTTGTTATACTGGTGGTTCCATGGTATTCACCCTTTAACCTCTATACAGGGACCTGGACTTATCTGTTGGGAATTCTCCAGGCTGCTACCTCTTGAAGTAGTTGCCATGTGGCTTGCTGCTGACCTACAGAGGTCTAGAGACATAAGTGCATGGTACCAAATGGACAGGCAAACTTGTAGTCAGTAACAGGCGGAGGTGAGGGTGGACAGAGTTTGTGCAAATACCTGAAACAAAACTGAGGCCAGGGCAGGCATCACAAGGTCAGAACAGAAAATCATGTATATCCTATGTGTTCAGGGTGGAGGGTGACTGACATACAGGTCATGGTCTGCATGAGGAGGCAGAATAGACCCAGTGTCAAGTTGGAGAAAGACTGTGAGAGGCATATCTGGACCACAGGGTAAGCCTGACAGGGCAGGGGCAGCGGCGAGCTTCCATTGCTGGGACACTAAAGAGTTCATTGCAGACTGCATGGTACTTTGAGTGTAGGATGTGTTTAAAGGGAACCTGTCATCATAATAATGTGAATTAATGTGTAGGCATCATATTATAGAGCAGGAGGAGCTGAGCAGATTGATATATAGTTTTGTGGGAAAAGAATCAGTAAAACTTGTATTTCAGTGATATAAATTCCTGTTCATTCTGAGCTTTGAAGTCAAGGAGGTGGTCCTATCAGTGATTGACAGACATGTCTGTATGTAGAGTCATAGAGAGAAGGCTGCCAGTCACTGAATTAGACCACCTTTTTGACTTCAAAGCCCAGAATGAGCAAGGATATAAACAGAAAGATTACAAGATTTACTGAATCTTTTCTCATAAAACTATATATTGATCTTCTCAGCTTCACCTGCTCTATAGCATGCTGCTTTGAGCTCAAGCAAGAGGGGAACTAACTCTCCTTAGGGAGAGAGCACCTTAATCAGTGCGAGGAGACTTTTAGGCCATACATGCTCCTCTGGAATTCTGGGAGGAAAAAAATGCAAATGAGCTCTTAACAAGCTTTGCCTCTAATGCCACCAGATGTAAGGCAGCTATCCTATAACTCAATATTCAGCTCTTAAAATAAGCCAGCACCTCATCTGCAGACAGCTGTTTCAGGTTGATTGCCCCTCATCAGTGCAGAACAGATAGTATTGGATTAACTGGGTAGGAGGCCTGTGTCCGAGCAAGGGGGTAACTAACTGTCCTTAGGGAGAGAGCCTCTTAATCAGTGTGAGGAGTCTTATAGGCCATACATGCTCCTCTGGAATTCTGGGAGGGAAGAAATGCAAATGAGCTCACCCTCCCAGAATTCCAGAGGAGCATGTATGGCCTATAAGTCTCCGCACACTGATTAAGGTGCTCTCTCACTAAGGAGAGTTAGTTCCCCCCTTGCTCGGACACAGGCCTCCTACCCAGTTAAGACAGTACTCTCTGCTCTGTACTGATGAGGGGCAATCAACCTGAAACAGCTGTCTGCAGATGAGGTGGTGGCTTATTTAATATCCAAGTCATGTCACAAGGCTTATTTTAAGAGCTGAATATTGACTTATAGGATAGCTGCCTTACATCTGGTGGCATTAGAGGCAAAGCTTGTTAAGACCTCATTTGTATTCTTTAAGCTCAGATACCATGTTCAACATTACAGGTTTCCTTTAAGTTTTTTTTTCATAGTAGATTGCAGGGAGATTCACATGGACCAGGCTTTTACCATCTGGAATTGATATCAGTGTTGCTGATAGCAAATGCAATGTGAAGGGTATAATGAGAAACTGTTTCTCTTTATGAGAGAGACTGAATATTCAGTGAGGCTAATATGGGTTCTGATTTTGTGCCTTGGAAACAGTGGTTATATTGTATGGAGAATTTTAGGAGATATACTTGGTTGATTCCATTTATGTCAGCAAATTATGCCTCTGATCCACTTTTTATGAGAGGAAAAAATCTGGACTGTTCATCTGGCAATTCTGGCAAATGCCAGAAGGGACAGTGTTATAGTAGGCCACCCAAGGCCAAATCATCCAGGGCTCTAAAGTGGTGCCTACCTCAGATTCAACTGTATTACAGTCCTTAAAACAGTGATACATTTAAATAATGCAACAAGGAACTGGAAGAAATTATTCTTGTCCCTGTGATCTCATAGTCCACAGGTCTAAAGCCTATGAGGCAGTGCAAGTGTTCTCAAAGCATTGACGCCATTGCAACTATCTGCACCAATTCTCAGGCAGTTGTGCCAGGAGACAGGCAGGTTGAATGCTTCATTGAAACTGTCTTTAAAAGGATGCAGGCAATTTAGGTTGCAAGCTAGAAGAGGCCTGTGGCCTGCTTTGCAGGCTGTAGCATGGGACTCTGGCTATTTTTTTCCCAGTCACTTTTCAGACAATACAGGATAGTAGTATAACCAATAGGGTACACTACAGGGAACACTATAACTAATTAACTAATGGGATCACTACAGTGGGACATAAGTACTGGGGAAATACAGGGACACTATAACTACTGGGTTTAGTACATGGGGACATTATAACTACTAGATACACTACAGGGGCACCTCAGTAAGATGAACATAGAAATGAGGAGATGAACAAACTGCAGGTGGCGATATGCAGATATATTTTATTCAATAGCAGTATTACATACAGTTACAAAAGTATTTAGATCAAGGTGCCGGTGTGAAAAATGTAGAATATTTTTTTTTTTTGTGGGACAACCACTTTAATGAAACTAAAGCAATACATACATTGTACAATACATAAAGAATTTTAATTCCTCAAAATTTCCTTCATGGCACATCTGAAAAAACTATATTTGCTGGTCTTGCTGTTTAAGGATATAAGTCACACATTGAAATAAATGTAACGCAATTAAATGATCTACAAATAATACTGGTCATGCAGGACTGAGATAAACGTCTATAAAATGCAACATTAATGGTGTAATTAACCTTTTTATATAACGTGTTTCTTGACATTTACAGCTACTTCTTCAGTTACATAGTAATTGGTACAAGTTATTTCCAACCATACACTTGGTATTAAAGTAGATCTAGTCACTTAAGTAAATTTAGTAAAATAGGATTAAAGACCCAGTACAAAAATAAATGCATAAATGGCAACATCAATTAAAGTAGGCACTAATGTTTTAGCTGTTAATTCACCATCAACAACTGTTTCAGTAAAATATGCACAATAGCAATAATGATTTTGTAACTTTTATAATTTATCAGATAAAACTTTGCATGAAATTATATGTTATTGGTTACTACTGTAATTACCGTATTTTTCGCCCCATAAGACGCACTTTTCCCCCCAAAAAAATCGGGGGGAAATGCCCCTGCGTCTTATGGGGCGAATGCTGACAATTTAACATCGCTGGATGCGATGTAGCGTGAGCTGGGGCCGGGGGAGGGACTGGGAGGAGGAGCTGGGGGCCGGGAATAGCGGCGGGCGGTGCAATCAGTGTAGTATAGCACCGCCCCGCCGCTCTGGTATACTAATATTAAATGTCTTAGTCGATTAAAATGTATTATATATGCCCCCTCACTCCTATATTGCTAATCGTACCTTAAATCCTATTCCTAGGTGCTGTAATGCAGGCTGGGCGGGTGGCAGCGTAACTCCTTGATGTCACGTGCCTGCGCCGCCTACTTTATGAATGAAGCAGGCGGCGCAGGCAAGTGACGTCAGCGAGTGACGCGCCGGCCGCCCGGCCTGCATTACAGCACCTAGGATGAGGATTTAAGGTTCGATTAGCAATATAGGAGCGAGGGGGCATATCTAATGCAATTTAATTGAATAAGACAATTAATATTAGTATAGCGGCGGCGGCGGGGGAATGGATATTTGATGATCGAGCTGATCCGCGGATGGCACAGTTAAGGGGGGGGGTCTGTGGATACCACTGTTATGGGCTGGGGGGCTGTGGATGGCACTGTTATGGGCTGGGGGGCTGTGGATGGCACTGTTATGGGGTGGGGGGTCTGTGGATGGCACATATGTAACAGTGCCACCCACAGATCCCCCCTGTAACAGTGCCATCCACAGATCCCCCCTGTAACAGTGCTATCCACAGATACCCCCCCCCCCGTAACAGTGCCATCCACAGATCCCCCCCCCTGTAACAGTGTGTCAGTCATCCACAGATCCCCCCCATAACAGTGTCCGTCATCCACAGATCCCCCCATAACAGTGTCCGTCATCCACAGATCCCCCCATAACAGTGTTCGTCATCCACAGATCCCCCCATAACAATGTCCGTCATCCACAGATCCCCCCATAACAGTGTCCGTCATCCACAGATCCCCCCATAACAGTGTCCGTCATCCACAGATCCCCCCCATAACAGTGTCCGTCATCCACAGATCCCCCCCATAACAGTGTCCGTCATCCACAGATCCCCCCCATAACAGTGTCCGTCATCCACAGATCCCCCCCATAACAGTGTCCGTCATCCACAGATCCCCCATAACAGTGTCCTTCACAGATCCCCAGTAATAGTGCCACCCACAGACCACCATTAGTTCCAAACCCACCAAAAGCACACCTTTTGGTTAAAAATAATTTTTTTCTTATTTTCCTCCCCAAAAACCTAGGTGCGTCTTATGGGCCGGTGCATCCTATAGGGCGAAAAATACGGTATACAGGTAATCAAAATGGTATTTATGCTCCACTCAAAGTGATTATTGGGCATTGACACTTTCATTTCAACCTCTGTAGCAACTAGAAGTAAGCCAGTAGATGAGAAAATCATTCAATGGGAATTTCATATTTTGTAGGTCTGTAACTGCCACCCTTCTGTTGCTGCCTGTGGCCGCAGACCGCATGCCACTTATTAGGTCATTCAGGGTCCTGTTGATGAAGTCCTATCCATGTTGCTGCCACCATTTTCAAGTCTGATGCTCCGTTAGATGCATAGACACTCACCCCTGGCCTCTTAAAGGATTAGTGTGTGCACTCCCAAATCCTTCCCCAGTCAATGGCTGAGGGTGCCTGGGTTTTTATAGCACCCTCTCAAGTAGGAGGCTGCTTGAGCTTTAGGTTCCCTGGTGACAAAATGTGTTTGATAGTCTAGTGCTATTAACCTACATTTATCTTACGTTATCTCCTGCCTGTGTGCCTCTGCACTTTCAAGTCCAAGTCATGTTTTACTGTAGTTAACCCAGTCTGTCTACCCTGTCTGTGATTCAATCTAATCCAAAGCCTTCTTCTTACTTCATGTTTGCCTCTTTATTACTTCACCCATAAGTTTTTCTGTGTCTGCAATAGTTGTGCATTGCCTGGATCTCTAAAAACCAGCACTCTAGTATAGACTGCTCAGACTATACCTACAGTTTTCCTGGATTTTTTATGCACCTTAAGCTTTTGGTGCTTGTACCAGAGTCCCTGACCCCAGTGGGTCAGCTGCCAACTACACTGGGACTATCCCAGGAGGCAGTGGTCCAGTTGCTTCCCTGCTGCAAAGATCAGATTCCTGTATAGGGGTTAAAGAGCAAATACCAGGGGAGCACCAGAGCAACACCCTTACGGTTTAGCCCAGAGCCTAATTGGTTATTTGGCACAGTGGGTTCACAGTCAGTGATCTATAACAATATTTTTTTCCTAGAGTATCAATAATATTTTCCCTAAACCCACTAAATCTTTAGGCTTATCATCTATAGTTTCTTTTTCTTATCTAAATGTCTTCTTCTTGGTTGCCATCACATAGTATATACAAACAAATGAACTTGTTCATTGATGAGTAGATACTTGATTATTTTAGAACAAGTGATAATTAACAAAGGTCAATGAAATACTTTCTATATTGAATATACTTGTACTTATGAAACATTTTCTCATGAGTATGATATACTTATGGTGAGCCCACTAATAATTTCAAAGAAATAGATCATCTTTTTACATTTTTATTGTTTTGCATGCATACTGAATTGGTTTCCTTACTAGTCATCCATTAAAATCTTTGCATTACGCCATAACCAAAGTGTTCTAAAATTATTCATTAAATCAAATGCTAGATGAGTGACTTGAAGAAACTACTGGGATGAAAAGAAGAATTGGAAGGTCGTTAAGGATAATAAAACAAATTATGCAGATGATAGCTATTATTCAGGATTGGATAGTTCTTAAGATTATGGTGACACAAGTAATGCCTCCAGATCGTTACGTGTTCTGTGATTTTTACTAATGCAATAATGACAAAAAAGTACTTCATTAACGGCTCATTAGTTTTGGGTTGACAGGCAAACATAATTGTGAGCTGCACGAAAAGTAGAAATATTATGCAGCACAATGCAAGGTGATTGATCTTCATGAAGACTCATTCTTTTACAGTAATTGCACAAACCACCTAATGCAATTTTGTTGACAAAGTAGCTGCTTGAGAGATTCTTCTGGGGCATGTCATAAATAATTAAAAGTACAGAAAATGGAAAAATATTTTATATTACAATGTCCCCTATATTAAACTGATTGTTACAGTTTGAGGTGGCACTTAAGTTTCACTTAAAGTAATTTACATTTTAGACAATCCAATCTTCTATTAACTCATTAGGGCATATATTCCGTAAAATGTATGAATTATTTCTCTCCAAATCTCAGGTATTTGTGATAGACCTCTCCATATTCCTCGTTAACTGACAGAAAGATGTTATTGTCTGCCATATTACAAATTTAGTGGAGGTGTAACCCAGTCACGGTCACTCTTTCTATAAGGTTACAATATTAAATTACAGTTGCAAATTCCCTCTCCTCTGTTAGTACTGTACAGTTTTACAAATTACTTGAATAAATGTCAATGCTTCATGACTGTGTTAACTAGAAAGTTACCTCAATAGAAGCATAGCCTGTCATTTTCTCTTTGGATAATACATTCAAGTTGTTTTATATATGTCTCTTGCTATCTATTTCCACCTACACCTGAGAGAGAAAGAAGAAAATCACTGAACAACTTTAAGTCTCTTCCTATTCTGCTCCATGCTGAAATTGATTAAATAAGCAGGTAGCCTACAAGTGATTAATATAACATAGAACACTAATTTTGAAATTTCAGATTTCAAAACCTGAATTTGCACAATGAAGTACATCTTCTAAGAGGTTTTTCAGTATTTCACTGGAGATTTACACTTTAAAGCGGTATTCCCATTTTATAACATTAAGGCATATGACTAGCATATCCCTTCGATTTGTGATCTGTAGGAGTCTGACAAGTTGTAGCCTCCACCATTCCTGAGAGATAAATTCTCTCTGAATGGGGCAGTGCTCCTGTTCCTTCCACAGTGGAGGGCCAGGGTGCTCATGTGCAGAGGAAAAACTGTGAAGGGTAAACAACACTAAACAAGCACTTCAGAGGTCAGACGCTCACTGATAATAAAACAATGCATATCCTAGCAATATTATTTTACAAAGTGGAAAGATTCCTTTAAAGTTTTGGAGGGACTCATTTTACTTTTGAGGTATGTGTAATGTATCTCTATTCTCTAGAGGTCCTTGAGAACCCAGTGGCCTCAATAGAGACAATGAGACAAACAATGGCATGTACAGTATATATTATAATGCTGCATAATGAAAAGAAAAACAGTGGCAGATATAGTAGAACTGGAGCAGGTTCAACAGCAAGCAATGTAATAAATAGAATTAGTGAACATATGTAACTTTTCAAAAGACTATCAAAATTCGGATTATTACTAGTGTTGAGCGAGAATGCTCGACCGAATAACAGTTCAGCTCAAGCATCGGCCGAGTACCTCATGTGCTGGAGCGCACGCAATGCTCGAGTCTCCTTCCCGCACGTTTCGTGGCTGCTAAGCTAAGTGCAGGTAAGCACTGCCCTCACTGTAATGCAAGTAGACATGTTGGGTACTGGCATTACAGTGGTTGGCTGGCCAAAACGCGTCATCGGGTGCTATATAGCACTCGATGACGCGTGTTCGACTCATTCTAAGTCAGGGAGATCTGAGCATAGGAAGGGACAGACAGTGTAGGGAGTGTAATTGAATATTATTTCTATACAAAAATGTTTCAGAGACCCAAAAGTCCTTGTAAGGACTATTGTGTATGACAACAGCAATATATGTTTTAAGCGCAACCTGCGCTAAATTGCTCAGTGTTAGGGAGAGCTGTGCATAGGAAGGGACAGACAGTGTAGGGAGTGTAGTAGAAGGATTTTTATACAAAAAACTTCTCAGAGACCCAAAAGTCATTTTAAGGACTATTGTGTGTGACAGCAGCAATATATAGTTTTAGCACATCCTGCACAAAATACTGTGTAATAGGCCGCTGCGGACAGTTAAATTACTCGCACCACATCTCCTATGTAAATTGTGCGCTGTCACTAAAATATCAGAGACATCCAGTGCACTTTTTCTGTAGATGGTGTCCGCTGCGGAAAGTTAAATTATCCACGCCACATGTCATGTTTAAAGTGTACGCATCTCTTAATTATCAGTGACATCCAGTGCACTTTTCTGTAGATGGTGTCCCTTGCGGACAGTTAAACTATCTGTGCCACATCTCCTATTTAAAGTGTGTGCATCCCTATGTAGATTGTAAGGCCTCACGGGCAGGGCCCTCTCTCCTTCTGTACCTGTTTGTAGATCATCTTGTTTATGATTAGAGCAATTATCTGTATTATGTATGTGCACCCCTTATCATATGTACAGCGCTATGGAATTTATGGTGCTTTAATAATAAATATTAATAATAATAATCCCTAAAATATCGGTGATATCCAGTGCACTTTTTCTGTAGACGGTGTCCGCTGCAGACAGTTAAACTATCTGTGCCACATCTCCTGTTTAAAGTGTGCGCATCTCTTAAATATCAGTGACATCCAGTGCACTTTTTCCGTAGATGGTGTTCCTTGCGGACAGTTAAACTATCCATGCAACATCTCCTATTTAAAGTGTGCGCATCCCTAAAATATCAGTGACATCCATTGCACTTTTTCTGTAGATGGTGTCCCTTGCGGACAGTTAAATTATCCACACCACATCTCATGTTTAAAGTGTGCACATCCCTTAAATATCAGTGACATGCAGTGCACTTTTTCTGCAGACGGTGTCCGCTGCAGACAGTTAAATTGTCCGTGCCACATCTCCTGTTTAAAGTGCGTGCATCCCTAAAATATCAGTGACATCCAGTGCAGTTTTTCCGTAGACCGCATCCGCTTCTGACAGTGACCTGACCAGACCCACATCTGCTATGTAATTATCACGACCGGCGTGCCGATCACATACATGATGCAAAGGGAGGGAAAAGGAAGGCTCTGTCCAAGGGAGAGGGAAAGATGGTGACCCCTAACTCACCTTGAGGCTGGCACCTGACTGCCCTGACGTCCCTAGACAGGTTTCTCACCTGTACGCAGATCACTTGCCTAAACCCTGGCTTTCCCTAAGATGAGCCCTAAGTAGTGAATAGGGCGGTGGGAACACTAGTCCACACAACTAACAATAAAGGGAAACACTAGGGAGAGGACAGACAATACTGACAAAACATATAGTCCCAGGTGGGTGACAACAAACAACCAACAGGGATCCGGAGGGTAATGCTCTGGTACGACAACCAGGAATAACAGCAACTCAGCTCCAGTTGGTCAGTATAGAAGTACAGGCAGGAAGCTCTATATCTGGCAACCAGAGAAGTAGGAGAGGGAAATATAAAGAGGTTGGGAGTGCCGGACAAGAAACAGCTGAGGAGAAGAAGCTACGGATCCCTGAGTGAGACAAAAATAATTGCAAGGCAAACACAGAAAGCTACCATTAAGTAACAGCGTGATCTTTAGACATAGAGCACGCAGCCACCTGCTGTGACTTCCTGACCCCGGGTCGTGGCTCTTGACACCCTTGTGACAGTACCGCTTCTGACAGTACCGCTTTCCACGAGGGGCCTCCGGTTACTCAGGACCAGGTCTCTCAGGATGAGAGGCATGGAAAGCCTGAACTAACCTGTTGGCGTTTACCTCTGACGCTGGAACCCACATTCTTTCCTCGGGACCGTAACCCCTCCAATGCACCAGATATTGAAGAGAGCAGCGGACCTGACGAGAATTAACAATTTTGGATATTTGAAACTCTAGATTGCCATCAACAATAACAGGAGGGGGTGGCAGCGGTAACAGTTCTAGAGGTGGAACATACTTTTTGAGTAACGACTTATGGAAGACGTTATGGATTTTAAAAGTTTGAGGTAGCTCCAGGCGAAAAGCCATGGGGTTAATGATGGCTACTATTTTGTAAGGACCATTGAACCTAGGACCCAGTTTCCAAGAGGGAACCTTTAACTTAATATTCCTAGTAGATAACCACACATAGTCATTCACTCCTAGGTCTGGACCTGGCGACCGTTTCTTATCAGCCATGCATTTATATTTGCCTCCCATATTTTTCAAGTTAGCTTGCACTTTCGACCATACAGATGAAACAGATGATGTAAACCGTTCCTCTTCGGGAACCCCAGAAGACCCCTCCTCTTTGAAAGTACAGAATTGGGGATGAAAACCATATGCACCAAGAAATGGTGACTTGCCAGTGGATTCCTGACGGCGATTATTTATAGCAAACTCAGCTAACGGTAAATGCACCTCTTGGTTTTTAGACACAAAACACCTTAGGTATGTCTCAAGGTTTTGGTTGGTACACTTAGTCTGTCCATTCGACTAAGGATGGAAAGCTGAGGAAAAGGACAACTGTACCCCCACATGGGAACAAAAAGCTTTCCAAAACTTAGAAACAAAGTGGGTTCCCCGATCCGAAACAACATCGGAAGTGACCCCGTGAAGCTTCACGATTTCACAGATGAATACCTGAGCAAGAGTCTTAGCATTAGGCAGTGCAGGTAAAGCAATAAAGTGTACCATTTTGCTAAACCTGTCCACTACTACCAAGATAATAGTTTTACCCGCAGACAAAGGTAAGTCAGCGATGAAATCCATTGACAGATGTGTCCATGGCCTATTGGGAATGACAAGTTTCAATAAAGACTCTGCAGGACATGTATGAGAGACTTTAGCGCGTGCACAAGTAGAACAAATATGCACAAAATCCATTACATCCTGACGCAATCTTGGCCACCAAAAACAATGAGACAATAGCTCCAAGGTTGCTCTACTACCCGAGTGCCCAGCAAGTGCCGAATTATGATGTTCCTTTAATAATTCGAGATGCAGGTTTAACGGTACAAGCAATTTATCTGAGGGACAAGAGTCTGCCTTTGTATTTTTTGCCCCAGGATGATAGGTGATGAAAAAGTTAAACCTGGTAAAAAATATAGAGACCACCTAGCTTGTCTAGGGGTGAGACGCTTAGCTTATTCGAGGTACAGAAGGTTTTTGTGGTCCGTAATCACAGTGACGGGGTGGATTGCCCCCTCTAAAAAGTGAAGCCATTCTTCAATGCTAGTTTAATAGCTAATAGTTCCCTATTGCCAATATCATAGTTCTTCACCGCTGCAGATAGTTTTTTAGAAAAGAAAGCGCAAGGACGCCATTTGCCAGGAGACAGACCCTGAGACAGTACAGCCCCCACTCCCACCTCTGACGCATCTACTTCAACAATAAAAGGCTGGGAGACATCAGGTTGGATTAGTACCGGTGCTCAGGTAAACCTATCTTTTAGAGAGGAAAATGCCATTTTGGCAGCGTCAGACCATATAGAAAAATCAGTCTCTTTCCTAGTCATGTCAGTAAGGGGTTTGACAATCACAGAATAATTTTTAATGAATTTTCTATAGAAATTTGTGAAACCCAAAAACCGTTGCAGTGCTTTAAGGTTCTCAGGAAGATCCCAATCTAGAATTGCCTGGACTTTCCTAAGATCCATATGGAAACCTGAAGCAGATATTCCAGGAACTGTATTTCCTGAACGGCGAAAACACACTTCTCAATTTTTGCATATAATTTATTCGTCCGTAGAACCTGCAGTACCTGTCTGACATGAACCTCGTGTGTCTTCAGATCAGACGAGTAAATTAAAATATCATCTAGGTATAGCACCACAAACCTGCCGATAATATGACTAAAATATCATTAACGAAATGTTGGAAGACAGCGGGAGCATTGGTCAGACCGAGAGGCATGACTAGATTTTCCTAATGCCCCTCCGGGGTGTTAAAGGCTGTCTTCCACTCATCCCCTTCCTTGATACGAATCAGATTGTAGGCCCCCATAAGATCAAGTTTGGAGAACCACTTAGCACCCACAATCTGATTAAACAGGTCAGGAATGAGAAGAAGAGGCTATGGGTCTCGGATGGTTATCTGGTTTACTTTGAGGAAATCTAGGCAAGGACGCAGGCCCCCATCTTTCTTTTTAACAAAGAAAAACCCTGCAGCCACGGAGATGAAGAGGGTCTGATGTGTCTCTCGGGACCCGAAAGATTATATAACCTGGTCTTGGGTAGTTTTGCGCCGGGAATCAGGTTAACCGGGCAATCATAAGGACGGTGAGGTGGTAACTTATGGCACCCCTTTTCAGAGAAAAGTCCGAAACAAATGTAGGTAGAGTAGCTATGGAAGCGACTAAGCAATTGCTATTTAAGCAATTTTCTCTGCAATGCTCACTCCACTCCAATATCTCCATGGCCTGCCAATCCACCACTGAATGGTGCGCTACCAACCAGGGAAGACCCAATACCACAGGAGAGGGAAGGACCTCCAGAACATAACATGAAAGACACTCGTAATGGTGGTCCCCTACCTGAAGGTGTAAGTTATGGACAATATGAGTAAGATTTCTCTGAGACAGAGGAGCAGAGTTGATAGCGAAAATGGGAATAGGTCTCTGTAGCGTACAGAAAGACAAACACATAGTCTGGGCAAACTGGACATCTATCAAATTTACTCCTGCTCCACTGTCTAGGAAGAAAGAAATAGTCTCCGTCTTAACACCAAAAAAACAACCGCTGGCAACACAAATTGAGATGTTCGTATGGAGGAATTGTATACCCCCTGGCTGACATCCTCCACACAGCCTGGGGTTAGTCGTTTTCCTACGGTCTTTTGTTTTTGAGTATGGAAGGACAGACATTAATGAAATGACCCCTCCCCCCACAGAAAGAACAAACCCCACACCTACGGCGAGCCTCAGGAGGATGGACCTGACGAGTAGTTCCTCCTAGCTGCATAGGCTTGTCTAGGTCCGTACAGACTAGCTGCTGCTTGGGAGGGGTTACTAATTTCTCAGGATCTTTCAATCTGTCCCTAAGACGTCTATCTATTCTGATAGTCAGGGACATAACAGCATCCAGGGAAAAGGGAGTCTCATACAGCGCAAGCGCATCCTTAACCCTTTCGGATAACCCAGAGCAAAACTGGCTCCTGAGAGCCGGATCGTTCCACTGGGTATCTGTAGCCCACCTACGGAACTCTGAGCAATACTCATCTGCTGGCCGCTCCGTAAGTTCGACTCAGCCAGGACAACTTGGTCAGGGTCATCATATATGAGATACAAAGCCCAAAAAAATTCCTCCACAGACCGGAGAGCCGGAGAATCAGTGGGTAAAGAGAACGCCCAAGATTGCGGGTCCCCCTGAAGCAGGGAAATAACAATCTTGACCCGCTGTTCTTCATTGCCAGAGGAGTAGGGGCACAGCCTAAAATATAACTTACAGACCTCACGGAACGTCACAAATTTGTCCCTTCCCCCAGAAAATCTGTCAGTAAGAACAACCTTGGGTTCTGGAGCAACCTGGTTAGCCATAGCAACTGCTAGACTTGCTGTCTGCTCCAATTGCTGCTGTTGCTGGAGGACCGACACCTTCAATCCTGCCACCTCCAAAGACAGGCCTTGAAGTTGCTTTGTCAAAGCGGCAATAGGATAATAGGATCCATGCTGGATTCTAAATAGGCAGGGAAGAAAAAAATATGCATTTTTTTTTATTTATTTTTTTTAAACAAAATAAGGGCCAGATATAATATCTGGCAACCAGAGAAGTGGGAGAGGGGAATATAAAGAGGTTGGGAGTGCCAGACAATAAACAGCTGAGGAGAAGAAGCTACAGATCCCTGAGTGAGACAAAAAGGATTGCAAAGCAAATACAGAAAGCTACCATTAAGTAACAGCGTGATCTTTAGACAACCCGCTGTGACTTCCTGATCCGGGTATAACGGAGTCAGATGTGGCTCTTGACACCCTTGTGACAGTAACGTGTGCGCTTCAATAAAAAAAAATCTGTGACATAAAATTTTCTTTTTCAATAGCCAGTGTCCTCTTCTGACAGTGACCTGACCAGGCCCACATCTGCTATGTAACATGTGCGCTTCTAAAAAATTTCTGTGACATAAAATTAAATTTTTCAATAGACGGTGTCCTCTTCTGACAGTTGGGAGTGGGTAATTTGCGCGACCCCCACTTGCCTTCCTTGAATGTGGTAGCCGTTTCTCAGGCTCCCTCTCCGGAATCGAACACTGATTCCCCGTTACCCGTGGTCACCATGTTAGGCGCATGAAAGAACATTGAAAGTTGATAGGGCAGATATCCAAATGGATCATCGATGTCACGTGGATGTGCAATTAGGCAGAAGTTATCCAGAGTCAACAAAGTGGCAGCAGGCCCTCGCCCATAATGTTTGAGATGGTCAGCTTACCTGCAGGCCCTCAACCATTTTTTCAATGGTCAGTTAAGCAGCAGGCACTCTCCCATAAGAGTCTGGTCAACACAATCCTTACCGCCAGGGGTCACGCAACCAATTAGCACGGAAGAGTCTCGTTAGTTATCGGAATTAACCAGACAAATAGCTCTACCAACTGAGAACGGCCATGCAGTGCCACCCACAGAATCGAGAAAGAGCTATCAATCTGTCAGTCCTTTCCGTGCCCAGATGAGGTTTGCTGTGTTGAGTCAAATTAAGTCGCAGGTTCCACTCTTGGTGGTTTCCTTCCATCAATTAGTTTAAGTTTCAGCTTTGCAACCATACTCCCCTCGGAACCCAAAGACTTTTGTTTCACGGAAGCTTCTCGGCGGGTAATGGGAATAACACCGCCGGATCACCTGTTGGATCGTATTCGTACCTCCAACTTTCATTGTTGATTAATGAAAACATTCTTGACAAATGCTTTCACTGTGGATCGTCTTGCACCTGTCCATAAATTTCACCTCTAGCGCACCACTACATACAGATGCCACAGGCCATCCCTCTTAATCATGTTGCCAGTTCCGAAAATCAACAAAATTTTTTGGGGGAACTTGCACTTTATATACAAGCAAATATAAGGGAAAGAATGTTTCGTAACAATTTTTCCTCTAAAATCGATTTCATCTTCGGTTTTGTGCGTATTATTGTCAGTCTGTAAAAGTGGCGTACTAATCAGACAACATTGTTCCCAGCAGCAACCCGGGAGTCAAAGATGGATCCAGACATCCTCCCCATGCTGTTTCCGAACCATTTTGGTGGTGTTTCCATCAATTTCTGACATTTTCCTATGAACGAGGCACCCTCCCCTCTTCTGAGCAGAGGGTACCTGGTTTAATGCTCGGGTTCTCCCATTGACCTCCATTGTGCTTGGGTGCTCGGTCGAGCACCCGAACATCCCAATGTGTTTGGGCCGAGCCCTCGAGCACCTGAGCACTACGGTGCTCAATCAACACTAATTATTACGCTTAGAAATATATAATGATGTATAAATATATTTAAGGTTAATTTAGAGATATGTATAACAATACTTTTATACTCAGGACTAAAAGAAACACAAAAAGGGGCCATTCGCTACATCTAGAGAAAGTAAAGTCATCACAGAATGAGATTCTTTCCTATAACGACAGGGAGCTAACATAACTCTCTTCCTCATAAATTTGTAATTGTTAATTCATTGGAATTTAGGCCTGGATGCACATTAGACAAAAGTCTATTGTGCCTCAAATGGGGTATATTGCCTGCCTCAGGATAAATATTGTAGACGAGTAGGTTAAACTAGATATATTTTCAATCTTATTACAATGTTTCTATATCACCATAATTTTGACAAATCACTATCATATAGGATATACATAGGAGGGAGCCAATAATTGTGATATGTATACAGCAAATAGGTAAAGCTATCCATAAGAATGCACTCACATAGAGTGAACTAATATTAAATAGCTATAACTCATTGTGTAAATTATTCCCCAAGGTAAATTAATAATTTATGACATCAGTAGCCACACAGTAAAGGTGACAAGTTATATAAAGTATAACCATTTACTGATAGTGGAAACGTGGCCATCCCAGAAGAGCAATTAACTCAGTGAATTTCTATTTATAGTCATTAATTATAACACTATTATTAGTATATGACATATATTTTTATTTTTATTAGTTAATAGTGACAAATTATGATTATTATTAGGTTGGTTTCTGGTTATATGCATTGCTATGAAATAACTTTTTTTTTTTATAAATAGTCATCTTCAATAAACTAATGCAACTCATAAGAATCATTAACAAAGTTGTCATTCGACCACTGAGAGGTTGCTCATAAAATTACCATTTGAACATAACAAGACAGTATAATGCAGTTTGCACAGTTGGCTAAATATTCAGTAGGACTTCTCAGTTAATAATAACTAAACCATTTTTCCTTAATGTCAATGATGAGTAAATACAACATGTCAGTTGTAACACTGTGTATGGTAAAATACTAGAGGGGTGTATACCTCGCCCAGAATGCTCAGATGGGTCAGGCAAAACGAATCCAGGAAATAGGCTTGTTTTAGAAAAGTGCAGTTTGCTGAGGCACTTTTCTATAAAGTGTTTCAAGGACCTGGATTTTTGTTGAATGGTGGGTAGGTTAATAGAGGGACCTGCTATTCCCTCCCATTCCAGTACATTATGTACCCCTAGCCTGAAGTAATCCCCTTGTAGATACTTGGCTCATTTCTGTGGGGAGAAATGTGGGGCTGACTAATTTAGAGTCAGAGCTTGGAGACTGTATAACCTGTCATAGCTGTGCAAAACCTGACCCCCCTGTTTAATCTGAGGTACCTAGGTGAAGTAACCTTCTGTTTAGTTAGTGCCCAGATGGGCAGATATTATTTTTTTTTGTTCAGTGGATTCACCCAAGTGAGTATCAGACTTGGATGCCCTGTAGTATTTATAAAGAAAATAAACCTTATTTGGACTTTTAACCATTGATATCCATGTTTTGTGTCATTACTTCCACCACCCCCACAAGGACAGATCCCGACACTGTATTGCCCTAAAATATCTTAACAATAATCAATTTCTTAAAGTAACAAATATTTTATATAGTAATAATAAGGTAATGCAATTTTTTTTAATCTTGGAAAACCTCATAAAATTCAAAGAGTGTCTGATGGAAAATTTTAGCCCGCCAAACCTCTAAAAAAAAAACAAGTAGAAATCAACTTTAATTTTGTCTGATGCTGAGCTGAAAAGTGTCTTGTAGACATTGCCAAGTCAGGAAAGTGTCCTAGTTTTCATTAACCCTGTCAAGACCAAGCTATTTTATACCTTTGTGACCACGTCTAATTTAGCAAATCTGACATATGTCACTTTATGTGCTATTAATTTTGGAATGCTTTTACTTATCCAAAACATTTTCTCGTGACTAATTTTACATCATGATAGTCATAAATTTGAGTCAATATAGTTTACCTTTATTTATTAAAAAATGCCAAATTTAAAAAAATTTTAAAAAAAATTGCAATTTTCTAAATTTACATTTTTCTGCTTTTAAAACAGAAAGTGATACCTCATAAAATATGTATTACTTAAAATTCCCCATATGTCTACTTTACGTTGGCATCATTTTACAAATGTCATTTTTTAGGAAGTTAGAAGGCTTAGAATTTTAGAAACAATTCTTAAAATTTTTTTAGAAAATTTTCAAAACCCACTTTTTAAGGACCAGTTCAGGCCTGAAGTCACTTTGTTAACCCTTTAGGTGTTCCACAAGAATTAAAGGCAGATATTTGAATTAAATACATTTTTTATTTAAAACATTGAGGGTTAACAGCCAAACAAAACTATTTATTACCCTGATTCTGCAGTTTCCAGAAACACCCCACATATGGTGGTAAACTGCTGTAATGACACACAGCAGGGATCAGAAGAAAAGGAGCGCCATATGGTTTTTAAAAGGCAGATTTTGACTGGTTGTCATATCCCATTTGAAGCCCCCTTATGCACCCTTGCAGTAGAAACTCACAAAAAGTGACCCCATTTTGGAAACTAGGGGATAAGGTGCCACTTTTATTGGTACTATTTTGGGGTACATATGATTTTTAATTGCTCTATATTACGTTTTTTGTGAGGCCACAAAATGGCTGTTTTGGCACTATTTTTACTTTTTACAACATTTATCTGACAGGGTAGATCATGTGCTATTTTTATATAGCAGGTTGTTAAGGACAAAATTATATCAAATATGTCTACTTTCTTTGTTTATTTGCTTCAGTGTTACATAATAAAGCATTTAAAAAAAATATATATGTTTTTGTGTCTCCATTTTCTGAACGCCTTATTTGTTTATTTTTATGCCGATTGTCTTGTGCAGGGGCTCGTCTTTTGCAGAAAGAGTTGACATTTTTACTGGTACCATTTTTGGCTACATATGATTTTTGATCATTCATTATTACACTTTATGGGGCAAGGTGACCAAAAAATTGGTTGTTTTGGAACAGATTTTATTTATTTATTTTTACAGCGTTCACCTGAGGGGTTAGGTCATGTGACATTTTTATAGAGAAAATGGTTATGGACATGGCAATGTCTAATATGTATACTTTTTCTTATTCATTTAAGTTATACACAATAGCAGCATTTTTTAAACAAAAACTGATTGTCTTAGGAAGGGTTTTAAATTTTCCGGGACAAGGTGACAGTTTGATTGGTACTATTTTGGGGGGCATACGCTTTTTTGATTGCTTGGTGTTGCATTTTTTGTGATGTAAGGTGACATAAAATTGCTATTTTGGAACTGTTTTTATTAAATTTTTTACAGTGTTCATCTGAGAGGTTAGGTCATGTGATATTTTTATAGAGCTGATTGTTATGGATGTGTTGATACCTAATATGTATACTTTTTAAAATTGATTTTACTTTAACACATTAATAGCATATTGGAAACGAAAAAATGTTTTAGTTTCTCCATGTTCTGAGAGCTATAGTTTTTATATTGTTTGCTAGATTTTCTTATGTAGGCGCAAATTTTTTGTGGGGTAAGGTGACGGTTTTATTGGCACCATTTTATGAGACATACATCTTTTTGATGGCTTGGTGTTGAACTTTTTACAGTATTTATTTTTATTTTTTAATGGTGTTTATAAGACGGGGTGGATCATGTGATATATTTATAGAGACGGTAGTTACGGACGCGGTATTACTAAATATGTGTAGTTTATTTTTATTTTAATTTTTTTAATCTTGTATAAATAAGCAGATATAGGAAATGACAATTTTATTTTTAATTTACTTTTTTTATTTTATTGTTTTACTTTTTTTTATGAGGTCCTATGGAGTAGAGTTAACACTCCTGTTTTCTGAGATTTCTGAGTTGTGTTATCTAATCTAAGCAAAAACCTCTGGGGGGGCTAATGGCTGTACTATACTTTGGAATGATCTTGCATTGCAAAGTAATATATTATCAGTTTTACACTGATAGATGGCAACACTGGACACCTTTGCAAGGTGTACAGTTGCCATGGAAACCATCAGGTGGCTGCCATCGGGGGACTGCATCAGGGGCATGGGGCACAGGTGGCAGGGGACCTGGATGGGGGCAGAGGCCATGGATGGGGGCAGGCGGGCACAGATGCCGGCACATACATAGTGCCTGGCCGGCAAAGCTGGAGGCAGTGTGCACAGAAGAGAGCACAGATTGGGGCAGGGGGCTCACATATTGGGGGCACATATTGGGTGAATGGAGCATATGGTACCTGATTTCAGGCTCTGATCTGCAGAGTGCAGTTCAGAGCCTGAAACTGGCATTTTAACACTGCCAAGCTCCGATTGATTAGTCTGCACGGACTAAAATTGCGGAATGGATGCGGACCAATTTTGCGGACGTGTGGATGGAAAAGATATCCCTCAAAATGAAAATAAATAAAATTATTAAAGTTAAGCAAAAAGCATAGATGTGGTAGGCAATAACAAGTGCTCAGCGGCATTAAATCAGGTGCTCGGCGGCACCAAATCAGAAACCATATGTCCTACCACAATCCGGGGGGGTTCCAGTGCACATCGATAAATCCAGGAGGGAAAGCAAAAAAACATCTATCTCTGTGCTAGATGATGATGTGGTATTGAAGGACAGGGTGGGCAAAGAACTGTTTCTGATATTGCCCTACAGGCGGGTGCTATTCTGGTCCTGATAGCCTAACCACAGACCACCCGCCCTGATAAGAGCGACCCCGTCCGGAACCTTACCCTATATAAAAATGGCCCTAGTAAGCCCCTAGCCCTCTGACTTCCAGGTGATCACTATATAGATCTATGTGTTTTTGACTCATTATACAAGTATAAGTATATCGCACCCCTCTGTGTATCACACATATTGATAGCACACTATACTAGTGCTTAAAATGACTTTTGTGGCCCTATTAGCTAGCGTTTGGTGTCCCTAACAGCCTTTCCCTGCTCCACACAGCAACCTCTCCCTACACTGGCAAAACACTGAATGTAAAATGGTGGCCAAATCAGGTTTATTTATAAGGTAGGGGGTATGTCCATGTGCTGAAACGGCTCAATTGGCTGTCCTGTACCACCTGATGAATGTGTCATGGGTCAAAGTTCCTCACAATGTAAAAGAATATTGGGGGCACGAATTTCTCCATATGCTCGCATGTTTGGCGAATCGTGAACATGCAAAGTTCTCCGCAAAATGACCGCCGGGTAAACAGCAAGGCCATCTCTATTAATAATCCCTTCACTACCCTACCCATTTGATCTTCAGTGATAGGTATAGCATTCCCTTTTGTCATTGTTTCTTGCACTCAAATCATGCACCTTTACTTAGTATTTTGAGGGCGGTGCATGCATAGTAACTTTCCCCAGTTTGTTGGGCTAAAATGTGTCTGACTAAATATATATAGTGGATAACTAAGGGTAGAAAAGTCAGCAACATTATTTTATACAATGAAAGAAAACAGCGACTCACCATCTACAGATAGAGTGCCTTGCAAAAGTATTCACCCCCTTGGCTTTTTTTAAAATATTATTTACATAACAGCCTTAAGTTCAATGTTTTATTAATCTGAATTTTATGTGATGGATCAGAACACAATAGTCTAAGTTGGTGAAGTGAAATGAGAAAAATATATAAATAAAACTATTGTTTAGAAATTGCCATGTTCGCATGTATTCACCCCATTTGTTAGGAAACCCATAAAAAGCTCTGGTGCAACCAATTACCTTCAGAAGTCACATAATTAGTGAAATTATGTCCACCTGTTTTCAATCTAAGTGTCACATCATCTGTCATTATATATGCACACCTTTTTTGAAAGGCCCCAAAGGCAGCAACACCTAAGCAAGAGGCATCATTAATAGTGATGAGCGAGCATGTTCGTCCGAATACCTGTTCGGCTCGAGCATTGCTATGCTTGGCCGAAATAGCGATTCTTTTGCTATATAGAAGGTGTCTGCAGTGACTTGTGACATCTGTGTGTCAGGGGCAGAGAGAGGAAGAATATTATTGAAAACAATATATTTTTTTCCCATAATCCACATTTTTGCTGTCAACGGTGCAATCTGTGAATTGTGTGCTCTGCGCTTCAATACCTTGTGTGGTTGTCAGGCCTTGATATAGGGAAAAAAATTAAAATACAGAAAACAATTTTTCTCCCATAATCTATTCGCATTTTTGCTGTCAACTGTGTAATCCGTGAATTGTTTGATCTGCGCTTCAATACATTGTGTGGTCGTCAGGGCCAGATAGAGGGGAAAAATTATAATAAAGAAAACACAATTTTTTTCCCATAATATATCCACATTTTTGCTATCAATGGTGCAATCTGTGAATTGTGTGATCTGCGCTTCAATACATTGTGTGGTTGTTAGGCCTATATATAGAGGAAAAAAATTTATACAGAAAAACAAAATTCTCCCATAATCTATCCACATTTTTGCTGTCAACTGTGTAATCCGTGAATTGTGTGATCTTCATTTCAATACATAATGTGGTTGTCAGGCCCATATATAGTGAAAAATATAAATATAAATATAAACTACATGAGAAAACAGTGTCTGTACCGCAGATTCCAATAATCTGGCCCTAAGATAGTGTCCATATTCTGTGGTGTTCTATGACATATATAGTACGCCATCCGAAAAAACTGTATCTTTAGGGCAAATTTAACTAATCTGGGCCTAATATAGTGTCCATATTCTGGGTGTTTCTGTGACATACACTGTCCTACATCCGAAAACTCTTTATTCAGGGCAAAGTCCAATAATCTGGGCCTAATATAGTGTCCATATTCTGTGTGTTTCTGTGACATATACTGTCCTGCATCCGAAAACGGTTTCTTTAGGGCAAATTCCAATAATCTGGGCATAATATAGTGTCCATATTCTGTGTGTTTCTGTGACATATACTGTCCTGCATCAGAAAACGGTGTCTTTAGCAGACTGTAAAACAATCTGCGCCACATCTAGTGACAAAATCATTAATATCAAGAAGGCGAGCACTAAGGGACGGGGAAGTGGGAGTGCAGCACGTGGTGCACGCAGAATGCCTGCTGCCAGTGCACAAAAAAAAAAAAACATCCACCCTACCTAGCTTCATGTTCAACTTAGCTGGGCGGCGCAGGACAACACTGTCCAAGTCGGACCAGTGCAAACAGTTGGTCAGTTGGATTGCTGAAGATAATGCTTCCAGTCGGTTAAGCACCACCCTCTCTTCCACCAAGTCCAGTCTCTGTAGCCAAGAATCTGGTCAACCGAATCCTCTCTCTGATCATCCTTCCTCCCACCATGGAGAGACTTACCAAATGAGTGATCCCACACTCATATATTCCGAGGAGCTCTTTCCAGCGCCACTATTACATTTGGCCCTCGCGCCCAGCATGCTTGAAGAGGGACCTGAGATATTGTGCCCTGATTCCCAACATCTTGAGCCTTCACAGTCTCAAGAAGATGACGGTGGTAAACGGCAATCAATCGTTCACGACGTGGATGATGATGAGAAACTGTTACCAATCACTGAGGTTGTGGTTAGGTCAAGTCACAAGGATGAGCAGAGTGAGGAAGTGGAAGAAGAGGTGGTTGATGATAAGGTCAATGTCCCAACAAGGGAAGGTGAAAAGCAGAGCGAATACAGCAGTACAGAGGGGGAGGGATCTGCAGCACCGCAACAGGCTGGAAGAGGCAGTGGGATGGCAAAAGGGAGAAGTCGACCCACACCAAACAGGCCGGTAACCGTTACTCCGGGCACCCCTATGCGTAACTCTACCATGCCAAGGGGTAGGTGTTCCGCAGTATGGTGCTTTTTTAAGGAAAGTGCAGACAACAAAAGAGTGGTAGTTTGCAACCTGTGCCATACCAAAATGGGTGTGAACACTAGCAACCTCACCACCAACAGCATGATCCGCCACATGGCTTCCAAACACTCTAGTAAGTGGGACGTGGGTTTACAAACTGGGTCTGCAAGTCACACCACTGCCTCCTCTTCCCCTGTGTTACGCAGTGCTGGCCAATCCCCTGTCGAAGGCACATGCCCGGATGCCCCTCGCACTGCACCTGGACCTTCGCATGAACCATCAGCAACAACATCCACTTCCCTGTCCCAGCACAGCATCCAAATGTCCATAACACAGTCATTTGAATGCAAGCGCAAATAACTAACCAACAAACCAAAGACCATAGCACTAAATGCGTAACTTTCCGAAGTACTGGCCCTGGAAATGTTGCCATTTAGGCTTGTGGACACTGAGGCATTCCGCAGCCTGATGTCTGCGCCGTCCCTCGGTACACAGTCCCCAACCACCACTATTTTTCACGGTGTGCGTTGCCCGTCTTACCCCAGCATGTGTCCCAGAACATCACCTGTGCCCTGAACAATGCAGTTACTGGGAATGTCCACCTAACCACGGACACATGGACAAGTGCTGGTGGCCAGCGACACTACATTTCCCTGACGGCACACTGGGTGAATGTTGTGGAGGCTGGGAGTGAGTCATACCCTGGGATGGCACAGGTGCTACCCACGCCCAGGATTGCAGGCCCTACATCCATCAGGGTCTCCGCCAGCAGCTATGTTACTGGCTCCAACCCCCACTTCTCCTCCTCCACCGCCTCCTCCTCCACTTCCACCTCCAGCAGCAATCATCCATCAGTCGCTAGCTGGAAACAGTGTAGCACTGCTGTGGGTAAGCATCAACAGGCCGTGCTGAAGTTGATCTGTTTAAGGGACAAACAGGACACCGCTGCAGAGCTTTGGCAGGGTATAAGGGACCAGACCAAGCTGTGGCTCTCGCCACTCAACCTACAACCAGGCATGGTTGTGTCTGACAATGGCCGTAGCCTTGTGGAGGCTTTGGAGATCAGCAACCTGACACACATCCCATGCCTAGCCCACGTCTTAAACTTAGTGGTTCAGCAGTTTACAAAAACCTACCCCAATTTGCCAGAGCTACTAATGAAGGCACACCGCGTGTGTGCCCATTTCCATGCTGCAGCAGCTCTTGAGTCTTCCAGCTCACCAGCAGAGGCCAGTTGTGGAATACCAGCTGCAACATGGCCTTTTGAGTCAACTGCCACTATTCACAAGCAAGAAGTGGACATTGATGGCAGACCTCTGTGAGGTTTTAAAAAACTTTGATGAATCCACACAGATGGTTAGTGGCGATAACGCTTTTATCAGCGTAACCATCCCACTGCTGTGTCTTCTCAAAGGATCGCTGCTAACAATTAAGGATGACACTCTGAATGTGTCAGATGAGGAAATGGGGGAGGACATTACAGAGGGTGATAGCAAGCCCACCCTCAGTTCGTCTTCTCAGTGCGATTTGGACCATGAAGAGAAGGAGGAGGAGCTGGAGACAGTTGCCTCTGCTACAGAGGGTAGTACCCATGAAAATGTAATTCCATTTGTTCAGCGTAGATGGGCAGAAGAGGAGGAGAAGGATGAGGAGATGGAGAGTCATCCTAATGTCAACATCAACATCTTGCCTGTTGTTACTCTGGCACACATGGCTGACTTCATGTTAGGCTGCCTTTCCCGCGACCTTTGCATTATACGCATTTTAGATAACACGGATTACTGGGTGTTCACCCTTCTCGACCCCCGCTACAAAGAGAACTTCTCATCTCTCATTCCTCTGGTGGAAAGGATGAGTAAAACGGTGCAATACCCGAAGGTACTTGTTGAGAGATTGCTCCAAAAGTCCGTACTTCCTTAGGCAACCGAGGAAGGGAGACAAGGGGAACACACAGCAGTTCCAACAAAGGCAGGGAAACACTCTCCAAGGCATGTGACACTTTCATGACACCCCGCCATCAACCTCACCCTGAAGCACAGCCTAGTGGTACAAGGAGGGAAAAGTTTTGGAAGATGGTGAAGGAATACATAGCAGACTGTGTCAGCGTCCTAAATGATCCCTCAGTGCCTTACAACTACTGGGTGTCCAAGCTGGACACGTGGAACGAACTTGCGCTTTATGCCTCGGAGGTGCTGGCCTGCCCTGCCACCAGTGTTTTGTCTGAGAGTGTATTTAATGCTTCTGGTGGCATTATAACAGATCCAGGTCCACTGGCAATGCTGGCAGTTTGAATCCAAATAAAACTGAACATGACCTGGATTGCCCTTGACTTCTAAGCTGAGCTGATGATGAACATAAAGGCAATTTCAATCTATCATTTATAATGTACTCAATCTACTGTAGTGTATTCCCATGCACCTTTTCTACCACAAAAAAAGAGTATATGATTGAATCTTGTTTTTTTCCTCCTCCGTCTCCTCCTTCTCCTCCAGATTGCATATATTCTCTTCACTATCATTTTTTTTTTTAATAGGGTCAGCTCAACTGCAGGCCCTCAAATCAAATTTTTTTTTATAGGGTCAGCTGAACAGCATGTACTCACATAAAATGTTTTAGAGTGTCTGCTCACCAGCAGGACCTCGCCTTTACTGTCTTAGAAGATCAGCTTAGCAGCAGACCCTCACATATAATGTTTTAGAGCAGGGATGTCAAACTTGTGGCCCTCCAGCTGTTGCAAAACTACAACTCCCATCATGGCTGGGCATACTACAGCTATCAGAGAATGATGGGAGTTGTAGTTTTGCAACATCTGGAGGTCCATGAGTTTGACATCCATGTTTTAGAGCGTCTGCTTACCAGCAGGCCCTCACCTCTAATGTCTTACAAGGTCAGCTTAGCAGCAGGCCCTCGCAAATAATGTTTTAGAGCATCAGCTCAGCAGCAGGCACTCGTATATAATGTTTTAGAGCGTCAGCTCACCAGCAGGCAATTGCATATAATGTTTTACAGGGTCAGCTCAATTGCAGGCCCTCGCCCCTAATGTTTTAGAGGGTCATCTCACCAGCAGGCCATTTGCCACTAATGTTTTAGAGGGTCAACTCAGCAGCAGGCCCTCGCATATAATGTTTTACAGGGTCAGCTCAACAACAGGCCCTTGCCCCTAATGTTTTAAAGGGTCAGTGCAGCAGCAAACCCTCACCCCTAATGTTTTAGAGGGTCAGCTCAGCAGCAGGCCCTTGCATATAATGTTTTAGAGCGTCAGCTCACAAGCAGACACTCGCATATAATGTTTTATAATAGCCCTCCCCCTTAACAGTGACCTCTACAGCACCTCATCCCCTTAACCCTGACCTCCACAGCAACCTGCCCCTTAACAGTGACCTTCAACGTGCCTCACCTCCTTTACAGTGCCTCATCCCCTTAATGGTGACTTCCACAGTGCCCACCCCTTAACAGTGACCACCACAGCATCCCGCCATCTTTATTGTGACCTCCACAACACATCACCCCCTTAACTGTGACCTCCACAGTGCCCCCCCAACTATGACCTAAACATAGTGGCCCACCCGCTTAATAGTGACCACCCACAGTTGTTATGGAAATCTGGTATAAAACTGTGTGTATGTTAGTGAAGTGAAGACTCAAAGACTTGCAAACTTTTATTGGCTAATAGATGTCATATGATGGTGTCACATTAGCATTTTTTGGGAATATCTCAAGAACGATAAGTCCTTGAGAGCTGAGACATGGTCTAAAGCCTTTCTAAGCATCTAATTTACAGATTGGTACAGATCTGTGCAGTTGTTTGGCCATGCATAAAGAACAGAAATATAACAGACAGAAATAAAAAATATATAAAAAAAAAACAGCAGAGCTTTTATACTGTACAAGCAAAAGGATTTGGCTTTGCACGGGTCCATTTCATCTATTCAATTCAATGTTTGTGTGTGTGTCATTAAAATATATTGACAATATCCCCCATGACAGTAACATCAACAGCGTCCTCCCTTTTAACAGTACATGAAAATTTTGACTGGCACATTCTTATTTATAGTTATAGGTGCATATCCAAAAAGCAAACATGGTTGATAAAAAAAATAATGGCTGCACACACATATAAGCATAACCATGTTTGCTTTATGGATATGCACCTATGACTATGAATAAGAATGTGCGAGTCAAAATTTTCATGTAGTGTTTATTGAGGGTAGCGCCTCTTTTAGACTGAGCAAACGCCCATCTCCCTGGGGCTTCTGAGCAAAGTACAAATGTAGCTGGTTCCTACACTGCCCTGAAAATGAGGACTTGGATAAGTCTAAGAGAGGCGGTATATTAGTGATAGGGACCCGCCTTGACACTTCGTAGATGGGCCCGACACAAGTTTGATCAAAATGTGCGCTAAGAGCTTCCATTGATCCATTTATAGTAGGTATAATACCACTTGAATTTATAATGATCCCCATTTCTCACCTTTACTGCTTATATGTGTGTGCAGCCATTAATTTTTTATCTCCCCTTTAACAGTGACCTCCACAGTGGCCACTAGTGATGGACGAGCATCTGCCGGCACGGTTTGCGAACTTGATCGCGCAAATGCGATCAAATGTTCGCGAACCGCATGTTTGCAGCGTGTCCCATTCATTTTAATGGCAGGCGAACCTGAAAAACCTTCAGCTCATATTTGCAGCCAAGAAATAATTACTAGAAATGCACAAATAGTCCCACAACATAGACAGTGCCATACCAGACGCATTATTCAAATCTGCGATATACATTCATTATTTATTTCAATGCAAAATGTCGGCAATATTATTTTCATGTACGTGCATGCGCACACCAGTTATAATTATTTTTTCCAATACCGTTTTCATTGTGTGTATCAGAGGGAACGCAGCAAAACAGCAAACAAATGCTGCAGTACCCAAATTCACTATATAAAAAAGTATATTATTAGTATACACCCCGCTTGTATCAGTTTTTTGGGGAGGCGACTGGTATATCACACCAGTTATAATTATTTTTTCCAATACCGTTTGTCACTGTGTGTAGCAGAGGGAACACAGCAAAACAGCAAACAAATGCTGCTGTAACCAAATGTAGTATACAGAAAGTATATTATTGGTATATAACACCCTGCTTCTATAATTTTTTTTGGGGGGGCGACTGGTATATCACACCAGTTATAATTATTTTTTTCTAATAGCGCTCACCAATACAAATCCAATATAATATGCTTTCTATGTTAGAAAGTATATTATAAGTATATTACACCCCTCTGTACTGCACACCTATCAAAAGTACACCTATACCAGTCCTTGAAAGGACTTTTGTGGACCTATTTGATTGCGTTTTTGTCCCTACATTCTGTCCCTGCTCTACACAGCAACCTTTCCCTAAACTGACAAAAGACTTAATGTAAAATGGCAGCCAGATTGGGTATTTTTATAAAGTAGGGGGTGTGTACATGAGCTGAAACTTTTCAATTGGCTGTCCTATACCACCTGATAAGTGTAATGGGTCAAAGTTCTTCACTTGAAAAGGATATGGCAGGCGCAAATATCACCATATGTTCGTATGTTCGGCGAATCACGAATGAGCAAAGTTCGCTGCAAACAGCAAGGCCATCACTAGTGGCCACCCCTTTATTAGTGACCTCCACAGTACCTTGTCTCCTTAACAGTGATTTCCACAATAACCCACCCCCTTAACAGTGACCTCCACAGAGCTCCGCTCCCTTAAAATGGGCCATCCACAACACCATGCCCCCTTAACAGTGACCTCTACAGCACCCAGCCTCTTAACATTGACCTCCATAGCGGAACCTCCCCTTAACTATGATCTCCAGCGTTCTCTGCCTCCTTAACAGAGACCTCCACATCATCTGCCCCTTTAACAGTGACTGCCACAGTACCCCACTCCCTTAACAGTGACTTCCATAGTACTCTGCTTCCTTAAAAGTGACCCCACACAGGCTGCCCCTTTAATACTGACCTTCACAGTCCACTGCCTCCTTAACAGTAACCTCCACAGTGCCCGCCCCTTTAACAGTGATCTCCACAAAACCTACCCCCTTAACAGTGGCTTCTACAGCAATCTGCCCCTTTAAAGCTCAGCTATAGCAGTGAATTAAAATGGCTGGGTTGTTATGGAAACCTGGTGTAAAACTGTGTGTATGTCGAGACTTAGGGACTGCAAGCTTCTATTGGCTGATAAGGGTCATATAACCGTGTGTATGGCAGTTGGAATATAAGTGAAAGACCTGCAGGTTTCTATTGGCTAATGCAGGTCATGTGATGTGCAATATTTGCATTTTTGGGGAATATCTCAGGAACGGTACGTCCAAGAGAGCTGAGACCCGGTCTAAAACCTTACCGGACACCTGATGTACCTATGTGCCAAATTTGGTGCAGATCGGTCCAGTCGTTTGGTCGCGCATAAAAAACAGACAGACAGAAACTCATTTTTATATATATAAGAGATACTGTATGTTCAATATTTTCACACGACTGTCATTCTGCTGTTACAGTCATAGGTACTTGTGTTCGTTATCATTATCAAGCTAACCTTCATAAATTTAGATAAAAAAGATATATCACAAAACAGATGCTACCAGCAGTGACTTATTACAAACTTTATGAAATGTTAAAAGTCAACTGAGCTCTACTCAGTGATCTGAAAAATCAAAACCAAATTATGATCGCAGTTCATTTTTAATAAGCTGCTGATATCACAGCAGCCAAACAGTAGCAAGAAAAACATACAATCAACTATAATTCAGAGAAAAAGGGAGAAAATCAAAGAAGCAGAAAATGAAACAGACAAAAAGAATAATTGTGCAATATTTCTTGTCATGGTTTGGAAAAATACTAAAGGAAACAAGAATTCTTGGAGATTTGCTTCATGTTCTGCAACTCAGGGCAAAGTAAGCTTCTAAAGCAAATGCTGATAGTTTACAGAACATTGGTAATTTATTTTAACTCCTTGCTGACAAATGACTGAAGTGACTTCCCACAATTGATGTACTAGTATGTCATGATAATTGGGGTGTGCACCAGAATCTGCTGTGTCACACTGTTATGGGAGAGAATCTGCTGTGACATACTGTTTTGGGGAGAATCTGCTGTGACGTACTGTTATGAGGAGATCTGCTATGGCGCACTGTTATCACAGGATCTCCTATGAGGCACTGTTATGGGGGGGCGGCTCTGTTTGATGACACACTTGTGGGATTGGGATGTCCAGTGATAGTCTTTTGGGGGACACTTTATTAGGGGGACATTGTAGGTACCTTTTGTCAGTAGTTTAGCTGTACTCCAGAGAAATTTTCACAGCAGCACAGTCACCAAGGAACACAGGTACACAGGAGCAAGGCATGTATGAAGATGTAAGGACAGAGAAGCCATGTGTGATAGGAAAGGCTGCTCCCGCCCATCGTCTGCCTGCTCCAAGGCACCAGCCCCTGGTCTCCCTGCTACTGTGAATCTGACGGCTCAGACACACGCTCTCCTACCTCCATCCGCAGCACATTCCTTCAGCCTCCCCCTGCTGGGCTCTCCAGCAGCACATTCCTCCAGCTCCTGCCGCACTCACTCTGCAGAGTAAGGCAGTGAAAATATGGATGTCCAGTACATCGCAGGCTGCTATCCCTATTCTGCACAACCTACGCTGGCCATTTTTTTCCCCTCTGCACTGTATTCGTCCCATAAGATGCGTTAACATTTTCCCCCCACTTTGGGGGGGAAAGTCCATCTTATGGGGCAAAAAATACAGTCATTTTGTTCAAAAATTCTTTATAATATAAAATTGAAACAAAAAATAAAAATAGACATATTTGGTGTCAACTGTACCAACCTGCTCTTAAAAAATTACAAATGATCTATCCTGTCAGTTGAACATCTTAAAATACTAAAAATAAAAACAGCCATTTTGTATTTACGTTGCCTCACAAAAAGCGTAATATCGAGAAATGAAAAATCATATGTACCCCAAAATAGTACCAATAATACTGTCACCTATCCAATAGGTAACTTTTTTTTGAATTTCTACAGTAAGGGGCATGCATCAGGGAGTCTTCAAATGCAACATGCCAACTTAAAATTATCCCAGTGAAATCTGTCCTCCAAAATCCATATGATGATCCATCTCTTCTGCCTCCTGTTTGCCCATACAGCAGTTTACAACCACATATGAGGTGTTTCTGTAAACTGAAGAATCAGGTTAATACATATAGAATTTTGTTTTGCTGTTAACCCTTGTTGTATTACAGGGGGAAAATAGATTAAAATGGAAAATCTGCAAAAAGATGTGACATTTTGAAAATCCTCCTCTATATTCTTTTAACTTGTGTGGAACACCTAAAGGTTTAACAAAGTTTGTAAAATCATATTTCAATAACTTAAGGGGTGGAGTTTCCATTATGTAAGCCTCACAAAGTAGTTTAATAACTAAATTGGTCCTGTAAAAAGTGGGTTTTGGGAATTTTGGAAATTAGTGTGGAGGTAGCGGCAGCAGCAATATCAGGAGATGACCACAGAGTAGCACAATGACAGAGTGTGAGATGGCGGCAGCAGCAGCATCAGGAGGAGGCCACAGGGTGGCACAATGACACTGTGGAGGTGGCAGCAGCATGAGGAGGCCACAGAGTGGCACAATGACAGAGTGTGGAGGTGGTGGCAGCAGCAGCATCAGGAGGAGGCCACAAGGTGGCGCAATGACAGTATAGAGGTGACAGCAGCATCAGGAGGCCACAGAGTGGCACAATAACAGAGTGTGGAGGTGGCGGCAGCAGCAGAATCAGGAAGAGGCAACAGGGTGGCACAATAATAGTGTGGAGGTGGCAGCAGCATGGGCAGACCACAAAGTGGCCCAATGACAGAGTGTGGAGGTAGCAGAAGCATCATCAGGAGACCACAGAGTGGCACAATGACATAGTGTGGAGGTGAAAACAGCATCAGTAGACCACAGAGTGGAAGGTGACATAGTGTAGAAGTGGCAGTAGCATCAGGAGACCACAGAGTGGCAAGGTGACATAGTGTGGTGGTGGCAGCTGCATCAGGAGACCACAGAGTGAATATGGTGGGTGAAAGTAGGAGCACTTGGAATCAGATGTGTGGCATCAGTTGGGTGGCAGCATCAGAATACTAGCTAAGGCAGGTAGCCAGAAGAAACCGTTCTCTTTTGTCAAAGTGTTGGTGTGGCACCATGGATGATCTAGTATGATGCTGGCTGATCCACGGTTGATTCATCTTGACAAAGATCAGGCTCTCCACATTTTGGGTGGACAGGCGAGTTCTTCTTGGGGTAAGTATGGCCCCCGCCACACTAAACATTCGCTCTGATGCCACACTACTAGCTGGGCAGGACAGCTGTTTCAGGGAAACTCTGCCAGTTGTGGCCACAAATGGCTGCCTAGTAGTCCAGTGGATCTTCAATGTGGGGTGGCAGGGTGCTGTCCAATCATGCCACCACCTGCTGGTTCGGATCCTGCTCCAGGTCTAGCTTTTGCTGCTGGTGAGTAGATCCTTCACTAGGCGGGTGAAGAAAGCTGCTAATCAGCGACTCTAGGATCAAGTTGCTGCTGATGGAGCTGGAACTGCTCCTACCCCCCACCCTGCCACAGCAGCTATGACAGAGAAACATGTGCACAGAGGGCCCACTGGTCAGAACTGAGAAAGGATAGACAATGGTGCAGATAGGCAGCGGACAACTGACTGCATAGGATGTCTCTATAGTAGTTCAGTTTGTCCTCCCTCTCAGAAGGTGTAAAAAAGGCTCCCATCTTGGACCGGTAGTGAGGGTCCAACAAAGTGGAAAGCCAGAAGTCATTCCTGTGCCGAATGGTGACAATACGCAAGCAAGTGAACATGCATTACGCCCTTTGTGCAAGTGACTTGACGGGACTCCATGCCTCCATCTCCACTGCATACTGCCACGGTGTATCCCGGTCCTCTGCCTCATCTTTCTCATTGCCCTGTAGCTCCTCTGGCTGCTTCTGCTTCTCCTCTCCTGTCATCTGTGTAGAGAAAACATCAATTTCACTACATGTTGCTTGTGCTACAATGTCCTCCTCCTCCTCCAGTTTAGTCCTCACAGGGCTCATGTGGCCATGAGATCTAGGCGCCACATGTACAGTCCCCTGAACAGCCAGATTTACCAGCATCTGTTCCAGGACATGAATCAGTGGAATGACGTTGTTCATCCCGTAGTCCTGGCAACTGACAAATAATGTGGCCTTCTCAAAGGGCCTGAGCAAAGGGCTGGTGTCACGCATGAGCTGCCACTGGCTGACCTCGATGTTACACACGGGAGCACTGATGTCCGCTTGGTTCATCAAGAAATCGTTTATGGCCTTTCTCTGTTTATATAGTCGGTCCAACATATGGAGGGTGGAATTCCAATGGGTGGAAACATTGCTGATTTTGAGTTGTCACTGAGAAAGCCACGATTCAATTTCTTGATGAAGGACACAGAACAGTTCCTCCCCTGTGTGATTCCATTCGCCCAGGTAAGTGAGGTGTAGAGCTGCGTGACACCGCCCTGCCCTGCACATGTGGTGTGCTGGAGGGGCAGTGTGAATTGTCCCTGCAGTGGAGGCTGAGGACATAGGGAGGCAGAGGCGGACATTGTCGCAGGACCAATGGCGTGAGAATGTGGAGGCAGAAGCGGCGTCACCTGGCTAAGTTGCTGGTGTGGCCGTGCAGGTAGCAAATTTACCCAGTGGGCCGTAAAGGACATGTATGGTCCCTGATCGTAGTTTCAGCTACACACGTCGGCACTGTCGTGCACTTTGGCAGACACCATCTAACTCAAGGACTGACCCACCTTCTGTTCTATATATGTGCAGGGCTGGTACTGCCTTTTTGGCAAAGAAATGATGGCTTGGGACTCTCCACCTTGGCTCGACACAAGCCATCAGTTCGATGAAAGGTGCAGAGTCCAACACTTGAAAATGGAGGGACTGCAACACCAGCAACTAGGCCAGGAGCATATTCAGCTTTTGCGCCGTTGGATAAGTGCAAGGGCGCTGATATAGGGGGTGCAGTGGTAGCAGTCGGAATGGGGTCCGTAGCGGGTGGTTTACCCTGGGCACTTTTGGCTATTGACCTCCCACTGCTGACTCACAGCTACGCTAGCGACTTGCTGGCTCTGCCGCTGCCTCGGGGGCATGCTGCCACACTCTTCTCCCGATGATGATGAAGCCCTTAATTCAGCCAGCTCCCAAGTGCAATAAGCTACATCATCATCATGGAGTACAGTCTGCATATCACTGATCTCCTCCTCAGCGGTCTCTGGGTCTGGCGCATTAACGCTTGCAACACCAGCTCCCACTCCACTCTCCTCATCAATATTTTCCTGCATACCGGAGGAAGCAGCAGATGTCTCCTCCACATCTTGGCTGGCCAGTAGCTGCTGACAGTCCTCTAGTAGATCATTCTTGCTGTATAGTGGGAGTGAGCACACAGCATATAATACTTCTCTGGCTAAGGGAAAAGAAAAGGACAGAGGCAGGTTGAGGACATGTGAGGGCACAAGGCCTGCTCTCGGGCCATGAGAACTAAGGGATGTGTCTCACAAACCCACCGCCTCTTGGCTGGGGGTGTCTGATATCACTTGGGACTAAGTGGATGACCGAGTCTACCATTCAAGAACCGCTGGGTTGCTGGTCAAGACACGACCGCTAGATGACACCGGGAGCTTAGGCTTCTCACTGTGACTCCTGCTGCCATGCCCTCTTACTCTGCTGCATCCTGTGCCTACACCTGTCACGGCTGTGTCACAGTATTGTTATTTTTCACCATGACACGTCCGCCGTGCATGCTTGTTGCCAGGGTCAATGTGTTGTTGTTAAAGCATGTTTTTAGCTTAGTCCTTTTTCCTGGTTCTTCCCCTGTCTGGTACTGGTGGGGTTAACTACTTGGCTGGGTGTGGCCACTAGGGGTTTATATTGCCTGTGGCTATCAGGATGGGGTCAGTTTTACTCCAGCCTTTGTGCTGGAGCTTTGCTCCTTTCCTGGGTGTTCCATTTGTCCAGTCCTTGAGGGCCACCTAGTGGGACATACTGTCATGGTGTGGAGTGGGGAAACTCCCCACCAAACACCGTGGGAGATCGGGAATAGAAACTAGGCTAGGACACAGATAAAAGGGAGCAGGTCACGCCCTAAAGCAACCCTTATCCTGTCCCTGACCCCTTTTTACCATATGAGCGGACCCAGAAGGTAGGGCGACTCATACCCAGGATCCTCAGACCCTGGAATCCCTGAACAGCCCTACAGATAATGAAAGGGCGTTATGCAACCTGTTTATTACAGAAGAACAGGAGTCTCACCCGGCCTAGATGCAGGGAAAAGAGGTGACCGTGAACAGCTATTGGATTGGCAGGTAAGAACCAGAACAACACACTTCCCTGCCGCAGCCACACAACTGGAACTCGGGCATATATACTGGAGCCCACACACCAAACAGGAGACAGTGCAAACACTAAACATAGGAACCAGCACACCAGTAACTGCCTGGACCCCCATGCGGACAGGATGCATAAAGGCACCAGGCAGAGCTGCTCACTGATTTGTAGTTCTCCCTCCGGGGAACCCTGGTGCCCTCTCACCAAAGGCACAGACACACAGGGAGATGTCTAGCATTCATGCAGGACTGAGCATAAACCATAGACATACCATACATACATAAACAACATCATAACACAAAACAGATAGTGCAGGGAAGAAGACAACGGGAAGACATCGGAGAGACATCGATGTCCCACTAGGTGGCCCTCAAGGACTGGGCAGATGGAACACCCAGGAAAGGAGCAAAGCTATAGCACAAACAAAGGCTGGAGTACACATGACCCCATCATGAAAGCCACAGGTAACATAAACCCCTAGTGGCCACACCCAGCTAGGTAGTTAACCCCACCAGTACCAGACAGGAAAAGAACCAGGAGAAAGGAGGAAGCTCACGACGAGAAACAACATTACCATGACACAGCTGTGACAGCGCCAGAAACATTTAGGCCTCTGCCACTCCCTTGTGCAGGGCCTGGCACTTCTCTGTCTGATATACTGTTAGATCAACTAAATAAATAAAAAGGAAAAGTCTGTAATTATCTAATTTCACTATTCAATTGTAAATACTTTTTTTGTGCCACTAACACACGCAAAAAAGGACTTTAGGAAATATAACTGCACCACTGATCGGCAAATATATATTTCTTTTTTCCAATTATGCACTCCACAAAAAGGCATTAGAACATATAACTGCACCACTGAAAGGCAACTATAGTTTTCTTTTTTCCACTTATACACTTCACAAAAAGGCTTCAGAACATATAACTGCACCACTGATCGGCAACTATCGTTTTTTTTCCCCTTATACACTCCACAAAAGGGATTTAGAACATATGACTGCACTGCTGAATGGCAAATAGGCCCGCACTTGTTTCCATTTATACACTCCACAAAAGGCTTTAGCACATATAACTGCACCGCTGAACAGCAAATATATTTTTCTTTTTTCCTCATTTGTAATCCACAAAAGGCTTTAGAACAACCGTACCGCTGGACAGCAAATATATATTTCTTTTTTCCACTTAAACATGACACAAAAGGCTTTTGAATATATAACTGCATCGTAAACGACAAATATATTTATCTTTTTTCCAGTGATACGCTCCACAAAAGGCTTTAGAACATATAACTGCACCACTAAACGTCATATAGACCCTTATTTTTTTCCACTTATACACTCCACAAGATGCTTTAGAATATATAACTGCACCGTTGAACGGCAAATATATGTTCTAAAGCCTTTTGTGGAGTGTATAAGTGGAAAAAAGAAAAACCTAGCTGCACCGCTGAACGGTAAATAGGCCCTTGTTTTTTACCACAAATAAATGACACTAAATGCTTTAGAATATATAATTGCATCACTAAAAGGCAAATATATTTTTTCTTTTTTCCACTTATACACCCCACAAAATGGAATTAGAACATAAAATTGCACCACTGAAAGGCAACTATCGTTTATTTGATTTTATTTTTCCTTATACACTCCACAAAAGGGATTTAGAACGTATAACTGCACTGCTGAATGGCAAATAGGCCCGTACTTGTTTCCACTTATACACTCAACAAAAGGCTTTAGTACATATAACTGCACTGCTGCACAGCAATATATTTATCTTTTTTCCTCATTTACAATCCACAAAAGGGCTTTAGAACATATAACTGCACTGCTGAACGGCACATAGGCCTTTATTTTTCCACTTATACGTGACACAAAAGGCTTTAAAACATATAACTGCACCGCTGAACGGCAAATAGGCCCTTATGTTTTTTTCCACTTATACACTCCACAAAAGGCTTTAGAACACATAACTGAACCGCTAAACAGAAAATATAGTTTTCTTTTTTCCACTTATACACTCTACAAACGGGCTTTAAAACATATAACTGCACTGCTGAACAGCAAATAGGCCCTTATTTTTTTAAAACTAATACACAACACAAATGGCTTTAGAACATATAACTGCACCACTGAACGGAAAATATATTTTTCTTTTTTCCAATGATATGCTCCACAAAAGTCTTTAGAACATATAAATTCACCGCTGAATGGCAAATATATTTTTCTTTTTTTCACCTATACACTCCACAAAAGGGGCTTTAGAACATATAACTGCACCGCTAAATGTCATATTGGTGTCACGAGGGTGTCAAGAGCCACGTCTGACTCCGTTATACCCGGGGTCAGGAAGTCGCAGCGGGTGGCTGCGCGCTCTATGTCTAAAGATCACGGTGTTTCTTAGTGTTTGTTTTCTGTGTTTGCCTTGCTATCCTTTTTGTCTCACTCAGGGATCCGTAGCTTCTCCTCCTCAGCTGTTTCTTGTCTGCCACTCCCAAACTCCTTATATTCTCCTCTCACACTTCTCTTGTTGCCAGTTATAGAGCTTCCTGCCTGGACATCTATGCTGACCCACTGGAGCTGAGAATCTGGTTGTTGTTCCAGAGTGCTACCCTCCGGATCCCTGTTGGGCTTTTGTTGTCTCCTGTTGTTGCCCACCTGGGATTATATGTTTAGTTTGTATTGTCTGTCCTCCCCTTGGTGTTTTCCTTTAGAGCTAGTGGTGCGGACTAGTGTTCCCACCGCCCTGTTCACTATCTAGGGCTCATCCTAGGGAAAGCCAGGGTTTTAGGCACGTGATCGGCGTACGGGTGAGGAACCCGTCTAGGGACGACAGGGCAGCCAGGCGCCAGCCGCAAGGTAAGTCAGGGGTCACCACCTTCCCTCTCACTAGGGCAGGGCCTCCCTCTTTTCCTCCCTCCGTGTCACGTATGTGACAGTTACGCCGATCGTGATATTATAACTGGCCCTTATTTTTTTTTTGAGAAAAAAAAAATATATATATAATTTTTTTTTTCTCTACTTTGCTTTGGCAAAACAGCTTCAAGGCCTGTCTTTGGAGGTGGCAGGATTGAAGGCGTCTGTCCTCCAACAGCAGCAGCAAATGCAGCAGACCGTAAGCCCAGCGGTTGCTATGGGTAACCAGGTTGTTTACAGAACCCAAGGTTGTTCTTCCTGACATATTCTCTGGGGGAAGGGACAAATTTGTGTTGTTCCGTGAGGCCTGCAAATTATATTTTAAGCTACGCCCTTACTCCTCAGGTAATGAAGAACAGCGGGTGGGGATTGTTATTTCCCTGCTTCAGGGGGACCCGCAATCCTGGGCGTTCTCGTTACCCCCTGGTTCCCAGGCTCTCCGGTCAGTGGAGGGATTTTTTGGGGCTTTGGGTCTCATATATGATGACCCTGACCGTGTCGCCCTGGCTGAGTCGAAGTTACGGAGACTCCTACAGGGAGATCGGCCAGCAGAGGAATATTGCTCAGAGTTCCACAGGTGGGCTACGGATACTCAGTGGAACGACCCGGCTCTCAGGAGTCAGTTCTGCTCTGGGTTATCTGAAAGGGTTAAGGATGCGCTGGCGCTGTATGAGACCCCCCTTTCCCTTGATGCTGTTATGTCTCTCTCTATCAGGATAGATAGACGTCTTAGGGAGAGATCGAAAATTCCTGAGCAATCGGTAACCTCTCCCAAGCAGCAGTTAGTTTGTACTGACTTGGATGAGCCTATGCAGCTAGGAGGAACTTCTCGTCAGGTCCGTCCTCCTGAGGTTCGCCGTAGGTGGGGGGCTTGTTTTTTCTGTGGGGGGAAGGGTCATTTCATTAATGTCTGTACCTCCTTTCCCAAAAACAAAAGACCGTCGGAAAACTACTAACCCCAGGCTGTGCGGAGGATGTCAGCCGGGGGGTATACGTTTCCTCCATACGAACATCTCAATTTGTGTTGCCAGCGGTTATTGTTTTTGGTGTTAAGACGGAGTCTATTTCTTTTTTTCTAGACAGTGGTGCAGGGGTAAATTTGATAGATGCCCATTTTGCCCGCACTATGGGTTTGTCTCTCTGTACGCTGCAGAGACCCATTCCCATATTCGCTATTGACTCTGCTCATCTCTCTCAGAGAAACCTCACTCACGTTGTCCATAACTTACATCTTCGGGTAGGGGACCACCATAAGAAGCGTCTTTCATGTTACGTTCTGGAGGGCCTTCCCTCTCCTGTGGTATTGGGTCTTCCCTGGTTGGTAGCGCACAATCCAGTGGTGGATTGGCAGGCCAGGGAGATATTGGAGTGGAGTGAGCATTGCAGAGAGAATTGCTTAAATAACAATTGCTTAATCGCCTCCATAGCTTCCCTACCTACATTTATTTCGGACTTTGAGGACGTTTTTTCTGAAAAGGGTTGTCAGAAGCTACCACCTCATCGTCCTTATGATTGCCCGGTTAACCTGATTCCCGGTGCAAAATTACCCAAGTCCAGGTTGTATAATCTTTCGGGTCCCGAGAGACAAGCCATGAAAGATTATATCTCCGAGAGTCTGGCCAAGGGACACATCAGACCCTCTTCTTCACCCGTGGCTGCAGGGTTTTTCTTTGTTAAAAAGAAAGATGGGGGCCTGCGTCCTTGCCTAGATTTCCGTGAGCTAAACCGGATAACCGTCCGAGACCCATACCCTCTTCCTCTCATTCCTGACCTTTTTAATCAGATTGCGGGTGCTAGGTGGTTCTCCAAACTTGATCTTAGGGGGGCCTACAATCTGATTCGTATCAAGGAAGGGGATGAGTGGAAGACAGCTTTTAACACCCCTGAGGGGCATTACGAAAATTTAGTCATGCCTTTCGGTCTGACCAATGCCCCTGCTGTCTTCCAACATTTCGTTAATGATATTTTTAGTCATCTCATCGGCAGGTTTGTAGTCATATACCTAGATGATATCTTAATTTATTCGGCTGATCTGAAAACACATGAAGTACATGTCAGGCAAGTACTGCAGGTCCTACGGACGAATAAATTATATGCGAAAATTGAAAAATGTGTCTTCGCCGTTCAGGAAATACAATTCCTGGGATATCTATTATCTGCTTCAGGTTTCCGTATGGATCCTGGGAAGGTCCAGGCAATTTTAGATTGGGATCTTCCTGAGAACCTTAAAGCTCTACAACGGTTTTTGGGTTTCGCAAATTTCTACAGAAAGTTTATTAAAAATTATTCAGTGATCGTTAAACCCCTTACTGACATGACTAGGAAGGGGACTGATTTTTCTAAATGGTCTGACGCCGCTAAAATTGCATTTTCCTCTCTAAAAGAGAGATTTACCTCGGCACCTGTCCTAATTCAACCTGATGTCTCCCAGCCTTTTATTGTTGAAGTTGATGCGTCGGAGGTGGGAGTGGGGGCTGTATTGTCTCAGGGTCCGTCTCCTGGCAAATGGCGTCCTTGCGCTTTCTTTTCCAAAGAATTATCTGCAGCAGAAAAGAACTATGATATTGGAAATAGGGAACTGTTGGCGATTAAACTGGCGTTTGAAGAGTGGCGTCACTTCTTAGAGGGAGCAATCCACCCCGTCACGGTAATTACGGATCACAAAAACCTTCTGTACCTAGAATCGGCTAAGCGTCTCACCCCTAGACAAGCTAGGTGGTCGCTATTCTTTACCAGATTTAACTTTGTAATCACCTATCGTCCTGGGGCAAAAAATACCAAGGCAGACGCATTGTCTCGTAGTTTCCCTGGAGGGGGTAATGTTAGTGATCCGGTACCTATTTTACAAAGAGGAGTGGTTGTCTCTGCTGTACACTCTGTTCTAGAGGGAAAGGTGTTAGAGGCCCAGGGGGACGCCCCGGCCTCTTGCCCCTCAGAGAAATTGTTTGTACCGTTAAACCTGCGTCTTGAGTTATTGAAGGAACATCATAATTCGGCACTTGCTGGGCACCCGGGTAGTAAAGCAACCTTGGAGCTATTGTCTCGTCGTTTTTGGTGGCCAAGGTTGCGTCAGGATGTAATAGATTTCGTGTCTACTTGTTCTACTTGTGCAAGCGCGAAAGTCTCTCATACACGTCCAGCAGGGTCTTTATTGCCACTTTTCATCCCCAATAGACCATGGACACATCTATCAATGGATTTCATCACTGACTTACCTTTGTCTGCGAGTAAAACAGTTATCTTGGTAGTAGTAGACAGGTTTAGCAAAATGGTACACTTTATTGCGCTACCCGCACTTCCTAATGCTAAGACTCTTGCTCAGGTGTTTATCAGTGAAATCGTGAAGCTTCACAGGGTCCCTTCCGATGTGGTTTCGGATCGGGGAACCCAGTTTATTTCTAAGTTTTGGAAAGCTTTTTGTACCCGTTTAGGGGTACACTTATCCTTTTCCTCAGCTTTCCATCCTCAGTCGAATGGACAGACTGAGCGTACCAACCAAAACCTAGAAACATATTTAAGGTGTTTTGCGTCTGAAAACCAAGAGGTGTGGTCATCATATTTACCGTTAGCCGAGTTTGCCATAAATAATCGCCGTCAGGAATCCACTGGCAAGTCACCATTTCTTGGTGCATACGGTTTTCATCCCCAATTTTGTACTTTCAAAGAGGGGGGGTCTTCTGGGGTTCCCGAAGAGGAACGGTTTTCTTCATCTCTTTCATCGGTATGGCAGAAGGTGCAAGCTAACTTGAAAAATATGAGTGGTAAATACAAATGCATGGCCGATAAGAAACGGTCGCCAGGTCCGGACCTAGGAGTGAATGACTATGTGTGGTTGTCTACTAGGAATATTAAGTTGAAGGTTCCCTCTTGGAAACTGGGTCCTAGGTTCATTGGTCCTTATAAAATTGTAGCCGTCATTAACCCTGTGGCTTTTCGCCTGGAGCTACCTCAGACTTTTAAGATCCATAACGTCTTCCATAAGTCGTTGCTCAAGAAGTATGTTCCACCTCTAGAACCATCACCGCTGCCACCTCCTCCTGTTGTTGTGGATGGTAATCTGGAGTTTCAAATATCCAGAATTGTTGATTCTCGTCGGGTCCGCCGCTCTCTTCAGTATCTGGTGCATTGGAGGGGTTACGGTCCCGAGGAAAGAATGTGGGTTCCAGCGTCAGAGGTAAACGCCAACAGGTTGATTCAGGCTTTCCATGTCTCTCATCCGGAGAGACCTGGTCCTGAGTGTCCGGAGGCCCCTCGTGAAAGGGGGGGTACTGTCACGAGGGTGTCAAGAGCCACGTCTGACTCCGTTATACCCGGGGTCAGGAAGTCGCAGCGGGTGGCTGCGCGCTCTATGTCTAAAGATCACGGTGTTTCTTAGTGTTTGTTTTCTGTGTTTGCCTTGCTATCCTTTTTGTCTCACTGAGGGATCCGTAGCTTCTCCTCCTCAGCTGTTTCTTGTCTGCCACTCCCAAACTCCTTATATTCTCCTCTCACACTTCTCTTGTTGCCAGTTATAGAGCTTCCTGCCTGGACATCTATGCTGACCCACTGGAGCTGAGAATCTGGTTGTTGTTCCAGAGTGCTACCCTCCGGATCCCTGTTGGGCTTTTGTTGTCTCCTGTTGTTGCCCACCTGGGATTATATGTTTAGTTTGTATTGTCTGTCCTCCCCTTGGTGTTTTCCTTTAGAGCTAGTGGTGCGGACTAGTGTTCCCACCGCCCTGTTCACTATCTAGGGCTCATCCTAGGGAAAGCCAGGGTTTTAGGCACGTGATCGGCGTACGGGTGAGGAACCCGTCTAGGGACGACAGGGCAGCCAGGCGCCAGCCGCAAGGTGAGTCAGGGGTCACCACCTTCCCTCTCACTAGGGCAGGGCCTCCCTCTTTTCCTCCCTCCGTGTCACGTATGTGACAGTTACGCCGATCGTGATAATTGGCCCTTATTTTTTTCAACTTATACAGGACACAAAAGGCTTTGGAACATACAACTGCATCGCTGAAGGCAAATAGGCCCTTATTTTTTTCCACTTATACACGACACAAAAGGCTTTAGAACATATAACTGTAACGCTGAACAGCAAATATATTTTCATTTTTCCACTTATACACTCCACAAACGGCTTTAGAACATATAACTGCACTGCTAAACGGCAAATAGGCCATTATTTTGTTCCACTTATACACAACACAAAAGGCTTTAGAACATATAACCGTACCGCTGGACGGCAAATATATATTTCTTTTTTCTACTTATACATGACACAAAAGGCTTTTGAATTTATAACTGCATCGTAAACGACAAATATATTTATCTTTTTTCCAGTGATACGCTCCACAAAAGGCTTTAGAACATTTAACTGCACCACTAAACGTCATATTGGCCCTTATTATTTTCTACTTTTGCACTCCATAAAATGCTTTAGAATATATAACTGCACCGTTGAATGGCAAATATATGTTCTAAAGCCTTTTGTGGAGTGTATAAGTGGAAAAAATAAAAACATAGCTGCACCGCTGAACGGTAAATAGGCCCTTGTTTTTTACCACAAATACAAATGACACTAAATGCTTTAGAATATATAACTACATCAATAAAAGGCAAATATATTTCTCTTTTCTCCACTTATACACTCCACAAAAGGCTTTAGAACATATAACTGCTCCGCTAAACAGCAAATATATTTTTTTTCTTCCTCTTATTCACTCCACAAAATGGGTTTAGAACATATAACTGCAACGCTGAACGGCAAATATGCCCTTATTTTTTCCACTTATACATGACACAAAAGGCTATAGAACATATAACTGCACCGCTGAACGGCAAATAGGCCCTTATTTTTTTTCACTTGTACACGACACAAAAGGCTTTAAAACATATAACTGCAACACTGAACAGCAAATATATTGTTTTTTCCCTCTTATACAGTCCACAAAAGGGCTTTAGAACATATAACTGCATTGCTGAACGGCATATAGGCCCTTATTTTTTTCCACTTATACACTTTAGAAAAGGCCTTTTGAACAAATAACTGCACCACTAAACGTCATATTGGCCCTTATTTCTTTCCACATGTACACTCCACAAAAGGCTTTAGAATATATAACTGCACCGTTGAATGGTAAACATATGTTCTTAAGCCTTTTGTGGAATGTATAAGTGGAAAAAAGAAAAACATAGCTGCACCGCTGAATGGTAAATAGGCCCTTGTTTCTAACCACAAATAAACAACACTAAACGCTTTAGAATATATAACTACATCACTGAAAGGCCAATATATTTTTCTTTTTTCCTCTTATACACTCCACAAAATGGGTTTAGAACATATAACTGCATCGCTGAACGGCAAATAGGCCCTTATTTTTTCCACTTATACATGACACAAAAGGCTTTAGAACATATAACTGCACCACTGAACAGCAAATATATTTTATTTTTTCCACTTATACACTCCACAAAAGGTCTTTAGAGCATATAACTGCACCACTGAACGGCAAATAGGACCTCATTTTTTTTTTTCACTTATACACAACACTAAAGGCTTTAGAATATATAACTGCTCCGCTGACCAGCAAATATATTTTTCTTTTTTCCACTTATACACTCTACAAAAGGCTTTAGAATTTATAACTGCACCGCTGAACGGAAAATATATTTTTCTTTTGCTACTAATACATGACAAAAAGGGCTTTAGAACATATAACTGCACTGCTGAACAGCAAAAATATTTTTCTTTTACCACTAATATACAACACAAAAGGCTTTAGAACATATAACTCCACCTCTGAATGGCAATTATTATTTTTTTTTGCCACTAATTTATGCCAAAATGGGGCATTATTTTTTGCACTACACCACACAATGGCTATTAAGCCCCTTTTTCCCCCCACTAATACAAGCCAAAAAATGTTTTAAAACATATAACTGCACAGCACAAGGACAGAAATATTTCATTATAATAAACCCTGTTAATGACTGTATCAAACAGCACTCGCTCCCCCAATAACAAGAACGGTTTGCTGGAATTACAGAGCTGTATAATGGCAATTAGGATCACCCGTCAGTGCAGCAAGGTGTAATAGGATTGTTCCTATTACCCAGGCTGTAACCTCCCCTACTGATTCTGAACCCTGTTCTACATAAATTCTGTGGAATGATTCCTCTCTATCCTTTCCCTACACCTTGAATAATCTATTCCTGAACTTGTAAATCATTTTTTTAGCACAATGAAATCTTTCCTAGCATTGTTCCTATTGCCTGCTGAAATCTCTCCCTGCAGTAAGTACACTGGGAAATGGCAGTATCCAAGATGGCTGCTGCTTATTATAGGGCTGTGACATGGTTGGCTGGCTGCTAATTGGCTGCATGAATGGCATTATGGGTGCAACTGATCTCCTGGCACCCTGACTCTGTAACTCCATTGATGGATGTTCCTAGTGCTTCCAGAGGGCACCAAGCACTCCACTTATACAGCGCACAGCATTCCCCAATGTAGATGCAGCCTTTTCCTCACACATGAGACGAGGATCTATGTTGAGGATAAAACAGGAACTCTTTAATGGTGCTACATGTCAGCCTTCTAAGCAGGTCTTCCAGCAAGTTGTGGAAGACTGAGGCAGTTTTTATATTAGCCAATCACATGCATTTAAAGTATTGAAACACTCCCAGCAATTGTACACAACACCCCTCCTCTGCCTTTGATACAATTACCAAACACAATGGGCTCTGCCTGTGATACAATTTACAAACACAATGGGCTCTGCTTATGATAAAATTGCCAAACGCAATGTGCTCTGCCTATGATACAATTAACAAACACAAAGGGCTAACTTAATCACTCACAGTCAGAAAACACACAGTTTTCCCCCAAAACACAGAAAACACCACAAAGCCCCACATATACCCATAAATTATACATCTCTGGATAGATCTGATCTGGGTGAACACCATATCCAGAAATCACCCAGATCTGAGCAGGGGTTCCCGAATTCCATGGAAGTCACATTTGACAGACTGCAAGCATGGCTTTCCTGCCCAAAACAGCTTCACAGATTTAGGCTGTGCAGCCGGTCTACAGTCTCCTTCAAAGTTAGTATACGGGTCATAATCCTGAGATAAAAGGCCGGCAAACAGGCCCCTCCAAAACCCAGTGGTGAGGTTATTTCCGCCACAATGGGTGATTCTGCGTACCCAGAGTTCATTCTCCATGTCCTCACATGTGCAGTAGCCATTTTAGCCTGAGTAAATTCGGATTAGGTGCAAAACAAATTTTTCCTAAAATTCGGATCGGATTCCACTTCATCAATTTCAATTTGCTTATCTCTAGTTACCACGAAACGTCAGAAAATTCGGATTTGATGCAAATCAAATTTCTCCGGAAATTCGGATAGAATTCCACTTCGTCAACTTTGATTCGTTCGTCTCTAATAATAGGAAATCATAAAATTTCCTAATATGCACATAATTAAAATTCTGCATACATATCTTTATTATATTAGACAGTTAACCCATATACGCAAAAGAATGGTATAGCCCTTGTAGGAGTCATATGTAATAAATCCATAGCCTAACTGAAACAGGACATCATGATGTTTTCATGTTGTTAACAAAGTTTAGTGTAAAAAACAGAGGTCTGCTTGACAATGACAAACATGAGATGTTGCTGCAGGAAGTAGTACTGGATAGAGTGCATATATTCTGCTCCTCAGTATACTACTATTCAGCTGTTAGATACCTAGGCAGTTACTTGAAAGCCAGGTCACAAGGCTCCTCACATGACTGATGCCATGTTTAACCCTATCAAACTCTCCTAGGGATACATTTTACGGAACTAAAATGGACTATACCATTTTCTTTTCTTTAGGGAGAGGCAAATGCACACATATAATAAAGGTCTGCAAACAAAATATTAAGTAGATGTAAATTATAAATATTTTGACAACTCATTGTATAAAGCAAAACATGTCATAATTAGAATCGGAATACTTCTTTAAAGTTATCATGTCAGCCCTGAATACCCACTTATTTAGGGCAGTATAAAGTAGTGACAGACACATTGATTTTATGTGTTGTAGAATGCATAAGTTATAGATTGAAGTGTCATATCAGTGCCGTTAGGCAGGAGTCTAATATATTCATAATATTAGGGGTGTAGCTATAGGGGTAGCAGGGGAAGCGGCTGCTTTGGGGCCTGACTTCAGTAGAGGCCCACCAAGGAGGAGGGACTAAAAGATTTTATTGTCTGGGTCCCCTGAACTGTATAATACAATAACATTATATACAGTGAAATGACATACAATGTATACATGTAAGAAACAGGGAAGCTCCTGGCCCTAGTCAGAGAGAGCTATCATGACTAGTCACAGGAGTGGGGGCTGCATGGGAGTAAGGGGTGCAAAGAAGTTGCTGGGTGGGGGGGGCATGCAAAAATTTGCTGTGAGGCCCAGTAATTTCTAGTTACGCCACTGCATGAGATGCAGGCTCCCCCACCTTGTGCATGGGTTTCTCCCCATGCATAGCATATTATGAATATATTAATTTCCTGCTTGTTATGGCAATGGTTGTGGAACTACTGTATCAACCAACTGACTTTGACCAGACCTAAGAGCAGTATCCTGGCAGTCTCCTGGTGCACACACTTTAATAGGGATCTGGAGCCACAGGGGAGCCACCAAAGGATTTTCCAGGTGCTGATGGGTATACAGTACTGATTCACCACAACCACAACCTGATGCAGGAAGCTTCCTACCAAACCAGAGTCTATGGATGTCCATAAACTCTGGTTTGACATTTCAGTAACAGTTCAGGTTCGGTTCCGGGGTCCAAAAATCCTAAAGTTCGGTACCCTAATAGTATTCCTTGATCATTAACACTATGTTGCCCCCTTTGTCAGCAGGTTTCACAACCACGTCACTACGAGACCTGAGCCAACCTAACGCTGACTTCTCCTCCTTAGTTATGTTCTCAGGAACTACAGGGTAAATGAAAGCGTTAATGTCTCTATATAAGCTGGAGTCATGTAGCGCTGCACGTCACTCTACTGTGCTTAGTGTAGGGAGAGGATGCTGCTGGTGATTTGAGGGAGAGAATAGGACTGAATCTTTGTTCAAAATCTGAATCTAACTCAGCAATCTACATACATTCCGTTTTGTGGGTGCAGGGCACAATTTTTTTTATCCTGCCTTGAGCCCAGTGAATGAAAAAAAAAAAAACTTTAATAAGTCAGTTAGGTGGGCGGTGGCGGTGGCCATTTTATGCAAGCTCAGTGCACTAGCACTGCATCTGAGCTTTTGGGACATTAAAAATCCCAATTTTTGGGTCAATTTACAACATCTGGTGCATTTGCAGGCTTAGTCAGTGTGCAATTTAAGCTAGAAATACAGCCATCATTTTCTGGGTTTTTAAAAACACAGTTTGTGTGCCAAAAAACACTATTTTCCTGATCTGCAAGTGTTAAATTCGGTTTTAATATATACAGCTTTCATATTCTGTTACCAACCCCCCCCCCCCCCCAACCACCCCCCCACACACACACACACACTTTTTTGGAAATATACAACATCTGGACTAGTCAGTGTGCAATTTAAGCTAGAAATAAAGCCATCATTTTCTGGGGTTTTAAAAACACACTTTTTTGCCCAAAAACACTATTTTCCTGATCTGCAAGTGTTAAATTCAAGTTTAATATATACAGATTTCATATTCTGTTACCAAAAAAAACACTTTTTTGTCAATCTACAACATATGGATTAGTCAGTGCACAATTTAAGCTAGAAATACAGCACTCATTTTCTGGAGTTTTAAAAATACACTTTTTTTTGCCAAAAAACACTATTTTCCTGATCTGCAAGTGTTAAATTCAAGTTTAATATATACAGCTTTGATATTCTGTTACCAAAAAACAATTTTTGGGCAATATACAACATCTGGATTAGTCAGTGTGCAATTTAAGCTAGAAATACAGCCATCATTTTCTTGACTTTTAAAAACAATTTTTTTTGCCAGATTCATGCATCAGCATGTGTGAAATTCCAGGGTTATATACTGCTGTCAAACACCCGTTTGGGCAATTTTTTTTAGTTGGCAGCCTTAAGCCATTTTGGGCACAATTCTTTGATAGCGTCCTAGTGTGGATTAGGGCGTGTGAGATACACCCTTTAAATACAGGGGTTCTATTCAGGCATTTGAAATACAGCCATTTTGGGCCAACAAATTTAATTGCGGCCTAGTGTGGATCAGGGCGTGTGAGATACACCCTGTATATACAGGGCTTATATTCTTTCATTAATAAAACACCCTTCTTGGGGCAAAATACACAATATTTCAGGCCTTGCAGCATCTTGACGTTTGAAATTACAGGGTTATATACTGCTGCCATATTCAGTTATAAAACAAACACCCGTTTTGGCAAAAAAAAGTTTATTTAGCAGCCTTTGCTGCATATGTCATTGTGAGATATACCCTTTATACATTTGGGCTATATTCAGATATTTGAAATACCGCCATTTGGTGCACAAATCTTTAATTCAGGCCTACTGTGGGACAGGCCATGTGAGATACACCCTTTAAATACAGGGGTTTGATTCAGGTATTTGAAATACAGCTATTTTGGGCAAACAAATCTTTAATTGAGGCCTAGTCTGGTTCAGGCCGTGTGAGATACACCCTTATAAATACAGGGGTTTGAATCAGGTATTTAAAATACAGCCATTTTGGACAAACAAATATTCAATTGAGGCCTAGTCTGGTTCAGGCCTTGTGAGATACACCCTTTAAATGCAGGAGTTTGATTCAGGTATTTGAAATACAGACATTTTGGGCAAGCAAATCTTTAATTGAGGCCTAGTCTGGTTCAGGCCTTGTGAGATACACCCTTTAAATGCAGGAGTTTGATTCAGGTATTTGAAATACAGACATTTTGGGCAAGCAAATCTTTAATTGAGGCCTAGTCTGGTTCAGGCCGTTTGAGATACACCCTTATAAATACAGGGGTTTGATTCAGGCATTTAAAATACAGCCATTTTGGACAAACAAATATTCAATTGAGGCCTAGTCTGGTTCAGACCGTGTGAGATACAGCCTTATAAATACAGGGGTTTGATTCAGGTATTTGAAATGCAGCCATTTTGGGCAAACAAATCTTTAATTAAGGCCTAGTCTGGTTCAGGCCGTGTTAGATACACCCTTTACATACTGTCGTTCTATTCTACTATTAATTAAACACCCATTTAGGGCAAGATCCTAAATTCGAGAAATATGAGGAGAGCGTCACATAAGGGACATGGCCAAGGTTGTGGTGCTGCTGGTGGAGATCCTGTTGCAGGGAGAGGACATGGTCGATCAGTGCCAGCTACACGCACAAGTGAAAATCCTTCCTCAGGTGCGAATAGGCGACAGAACCTGCAGCGGTATTTGGTCGGGCCTAATGCGGCTCTATGAATGGTGAGGCCTGAACAAGTACAGGCGATAGTAGATTGAGTTGCTGACAGTACCTTCACATTGTCTCCCACCCAGTCTCATTCTGAAAGACCACAGTTGGCACCTGCAGCTGATGTCCATCAGTCTTTCACCTCACCCCCTTGCAAATCAACCAAGCAGTCTAAGCCCTAAGTCATGCTGCAGTCTCTTCTGCTTTTTGATGACTCTGTTAGCAGGGTTTCCCAGGGACATACACCTAGCCCTGCCCCAGAAGTGGAAGAGATTAAGTGCACCGATGCCCAACCACTTATCTTTCAAGATGAGTACATGGGAGGACCATCGCAGCACGTCTCGGATGATTATGAAACACAGGTGCCAACTGCTGGGGCTTTCGAAAGTGTGCAGACTGACAAGGAAGGCAGGGGTGAAGACTGGGTGGAAGATGATGTGGAGGACGATGAGGTCCTCGACCCCACATGGAATCAAGGTCCTGTGAGTGACCTATTTAGTTCGGAGGAAGAGGCGGTGGTCTCACAGAGCCACCAGCACAGCTGAAGAGGGAGCAGAGTGCAAAAGTGGAGCGGCTGTCCTCTAAATAGTACGTCTGCTACTGCCCACCGCAGCAAGGGACCAAGCACACCAAAGCTAGCTCTAAGGAGTTCCCTGGCGTGGCAGTTCTTCAGACAATGTGCTGACGACAAGACACGAGTGGTTTGCACACTGTGCAATCAAAGCCTGAGGCGAGGCATAAATGTTCTCAACCTGAGCACAACCTGCATCACCAGGCATTTAAGTGCAAAGCACGAGCTGCAGTGGAGTAGACACCTCAAAAACCCAGAAAGGTCTCTGGCTCCTCCTGCTTCCTCTTCTGCTGCAGTCTCGGCCTCTTCATCCACCTTTGGAGTGACAGTGCCACCTGACACCCCGCAAACAGAGGATCTGCCAGCAACACCAACACTTGGGTCACCAAGCATCTCCACAATGTCCCACGTTGAGTTCAGCGTTCAGTTCTCCATCTCTCAAACGCCAGAGAGGAAGTACCCCCCTACCCACCCCCGAACCCTAGCCCTGAATGCCAGCATTTCTAAATTACTGGCCTTAAAATGCTGTCATTCCGTCTGGTGGAGACGAATAGTTTTAAAGGCCTTATGGCGGTGGCTGTCCCACAGTACATCATGCCCAGCCACCACTACTTTTCCTGGAGAGCCATCTCTTCCCTGCACAACCAAGTGGGGGACAAAATCAGGTGTGCACTGCGCAACGCCATCTGTGGCAAGGTGCACCTCACTACGGATACGTGGACCAGTAAGCGTGGTCAGGGATGTTATATCTCCATCACAGCACACTAGGTAAATGCAGTGGCGGGTGGGCCTGAGGCGGATAGCAGTTTGGTGCATGCCCTTCCACTACCAAGGATTGCAGGGCGCTTCAGTTTCCCTTCTGTTGCTTCCTCCTCCTACTCTGCTTCCTCATCCTCTACCAGCTCCTCATCCGGTCAGAGTTACATCTTCACCACCCACTTCAGCACAGCCAGGAGTAAACGACAGCAGGCATTTTTAAAACCTATCTGTTTGGGGGATAAACCCCACACCGCGCAGGAGCTGTATACGGGCCTTGAACAACAGACCAATGAGTGGTTTGTGCTAGTCAGCCTCAAGCCCGGCCTGGTGGTGTGCGATAATGGGCGAAATCTCGTAGCAGCTCTGGGACTAGCCGGTTTGACGGACATCCCTTGCCTGGCGCATGTGCTGAATTTGGTGGTGAAGAGATTCCTTAAAAATTACCCCATATGTCAGAGCTGCTGCATAAAGTGCGGGCCGTCTGTGCGTGCTTTTGGCGTTCTCACCCTGCTGCTGCTCGCCTGTCAGCGCTGCAGAGTAACTTGTGCCTTCCCGCTCACCGCCTCATATGCGACGTGCCCACAAGGTGGAACTCCACCTTGCACATGCTGGCCAGACTGTGCGAGCAGCAGCAGGCGATAGTGGAGTTTCAGCTGCAGCACGCTCGGGTGAGTCTCTTGGCGGAACAGCACCACTTCACTACCAATGACTGGGCCTCCATGCGAGACCTGTGTTCCTTGTTGCACTGTTTCGAGTACTCCACCAACATGGCCAGTACCGATAACGCTGTTCTCAGCATTACTATCCCACTTCTATGTCTCCTTGAGAAAACGCTCCTGGCGATGATGGAAGAGGATGTGGCAAAGGAGGAGGAAGAGGGATCATTTCGTAGGGTTTCCGGACATTCCCAAGTGGCTCCGAGGGTGGGTTCCTGCACCCACAAACCCAAGGTACACAATTGTCCATCCAGGGCACAGTTCTGGAGGATGACAAGGTGGAGGATGAAGAGGAGGAGATGTAGGAGGATGAACCATGTTCACAGCAGGGTGGCACCCAAACCAGCTCATGGCCATCACTGGTGCATGGCTGGGGGGATACAGAGGACACAGACAATACACCTCCCACAGAGGACAGCTTTTTGTTGCCTCTGGGCAGCCTGGCACACATGAGCAATTACATGCTGCAGTGTCTCTGCAACGACCGCCGAGTTGCCCACATTCTAACTTGTGCTGATTACTGGATGGCCACGCTGCTGGATTCTTGTTACAAGGAAAACATGCTGTCCTTAATTCCTTCACTGGAGCGTGATCGTAAGATGCGCAAGTACAAGCGCACGCTGGTAGACTCGCTGCTAGTGGCATTCCCACCTGACAGCGGGGGCACAGTGGAAGCACAAGGTGAAGGCAAAGGACGAGGAAGACATCGCCAATGCAGCTGGGGCACCGCCAGCGCCTCAGAAGGCAGGGTTAGCATGGCCAAAATGTGGAAAAGCTTTGTCAGCATGCCACAACAACCAGCACCACCAGCTGATATGGAATGTCTTAGCAGGAGGCAGAATTTCACCAACATGGTAAAGCAGTATGTGTGCACACGCCTACACGTACTGAATGACGAGTCTGCCCCCTTCAACCTCTGGGTATCCAAATTGGGCACATGGCCTGAGCTTGCCTTTTACGCCTTGGAGGTGCTGCCCTGCCCTGCAGCCAGTGTATTATCTGAACGTGTGTTTAGCATGGCAGGGGGCATCATCACAGACAAGCGCAGCCGCCTGTCTACAGCCAATGTGGATAAGCTCACGTTCATTAAAATGAACCAGGCATGGATCCCTCAGGAACTGTCCGTACCGTGTGCAGAATAGACATGTATACCGGCCTTAACCAGCCATTGTTGTACTGCAGCGAAATTGCTCATTTTTGCATTTTGAATATTTCACACTCTTTTAAAATGTACCCTAATTTTTAAATTTTTTATTAAAACCAAAAACCTGTGATGGCTACCTCCTCCACCGCTGCTTCCACCTACACCGCTACGTCCACCGCCTCCTCAAACTCCTACTCCTTATGGAACTCCACCTCATTAATCAAATATATTTTATTTTTTTTACGCATTTTATTTTATATAATTTCACTACTTTGTCAGTTACATTTTCAGGTGAAATTCACAAATTTTTGGACGTATAGTACCACTGCTATACCTAGTAGACAGGTTAAAAAATAAAATAAAATTGTCATTTACATTTTCGGGTGAAATTTACCAATTTTTGGGTGTGAAGTGCCACTGCTATACCCAGTAGACAGTCTAAGGCTGAGTTCACATGGGCGAGATTTCCGCGCGGGTGCAATGGGGGAGGTGAACCCATTGCACCCGCACTGAATCTGGACCCATTCATTTCTATGGGGCTGTGCATATGAGCTGTGATTTTCACGCATCACTTATGCGTGACCAGGAACTACGCGATCAAGAGGAGAAGGTGAGTACATTTTTTAAATTTTTTTTTAACCCTCAATTGATCACCTACTTAGCATTCTGTATTCAGAATGCTATTATTTTCCCTTATAACCATGTTATTAGGGAAAATAATAACATCTACACAATACCGAACCCAAACCTGAACTTCTGTGAAGAAGTTCAGGTCTGGGTACCACAGTCGGTTTTTTATCACGCGCGTGCAAAACACATTGCACCCACTCGATAAAAACTGAACATCGGAACGCAATCACAGTCAAAACTGAGAGCAATTGCGCACCTAATCGCGCACGTTTGCCGCAATACACTGGGACGCATCCGGACCTAATCCGGGCACGCCCATGTGAACCCAGCCTAAGTCTTTTAGACTGAGCACACGCCCATCTGCCTGGGGCTTCTGAGCAAAGTACAAATATAGCTGTTGTATAGTACCACTGCTATACCTAGTAGACAGGTTAAAAAATAAAATAAAATTGGCATTTACATTTAAGGGTGAAATTCAGCAATTTTTGGGTGTGAAGTACCACTGCTATACCTAGTAGACAGTCTAAGTCTTTTAGACTGAGCACACGCCCATCTGTCTGGGGCTTCTGAGCAAAGTACAAATGTAGCTGGTTCCTTTACTGCCATGATAATGTGGACTTGGATAAGTCCAAGAGAGGCGGCATATTAGTGATAGGGACCCGTCCGCGGAAGCCACCTTGACGCCTGGTGGATGGGCCCGACACAAGTTTTATCAAAATGTGCGCTAAGAGCTTCTATTGATCCAAATAGTAGTACCACTTGAATTTGGAATGATCCCCATTTCTCAGCTTTACTGCTTATATGTGTGTGCAGCCATTATTTTTTTTATTTATTATACAATTTTAGACGTGAATAAACCCCTGCTCTGCATAGGTGACAGGGAATAAAATATAATAAATTCTTCAGTAATTAAAGTGTGCCACATCCTTTCATTTAATGCTTAAACTTTAAAAAGTTGTCACACTTTTATGCTTTAATAATTTCTCCCATAATTCAACTCTATAATTTTATATTTTAAAAAATTAATCCTGTTGGATGTGGTCTCTCTTTCTCACGCTCCCTCTCCATTATGGAATTCTGATTCCCCGCCAACCATGATCACCATGGTAGGCGCAGAAAAGAACATCGAAAGTTGATAGAGCAGATATCAAATTGGATTGTGAACATCACGGGGACGTGCAACATGGTGGGACAGTAAGTTTGCACACGCCTACACGAACTGACTGACAGGGGTCAGCCCCTGCAACTTATGGGTCTCCAAATTGGGCACATGGCCTGAGCTTGCCATTTACCCCTTGTAGGTGCTGACCTGCCCTGCAGCCAGTGTATTGTCTGAATGTGTGTTTAGTATGACTGCAGGGGGTTATCACAGGTTATATTTCCCAATGTTTTGGGGTGTACCCTAATTTAAAAAATACACTTTAAAACCAAAAACCAGTGTAGGCTACCTCCTCCTTCACCACAGCTTCCATCTACACCGCCACATCCACCGCATACTCAACCTCCTACTCCATATGGACCTCATCCTCCTAGATCAAGATTATTATTTTTTATTTGTATGTATTTTATGTTATTTAAAGTAATTTCCCTATCCACATTTGTTTGCAGAGCACTTGCCATGCTCTTAACCACATTTTGATGCCATGTGCAGCCCTCTAGCCCTTTTCATTACATTTTTACAGCAATTTTAGTGCTCAAAAGTTCAGGTCCCCATTGACTTAAATGGGGTTTGGGGTCAAGTTCGGGTAGCGAACTCAAACTTTTTTCTGAAGTTCGGCCGAACCCGTCGAACCCGAACATCCAGGTGTCTGCTCAACTCTAAATACTATGTGTTTGAACCCCTCAGGCAATTGCATGACGATACAGTGTATGCATCTTTACTAGAGTACCCCTTGCCTGCCATTCAACAATGATTAAGAAGTATGTTGCAAAAATATGTGTCGCTAGATGTCATTTCCAGTAAGAAGGCTGAAAGCCTGGTACCACTTGTTTTGCTGAAGGTGCACAAGTCGCTGAGCCAACCCCCTGGACGTCCCATCGTGGCAGGGATTTGCTCGGTGACTGAGCCCCTGTCAAAATACTTAGATTGGCTACTGAGATCGGTGCTAACCAGCACCCCTGCTTACCTTCGGGACAGACAATTATTAAGATTTGTTGATGACATCTTTATGATTTGGTCTGGCTCCAGGGAACAGTGCACTGAGTTTGTTGCACTCCTTAATGCTACTAATGAAATGGGTATGTTCTTTACAATGAACTTTGGAGGTTCCAAACTTGAGTTTTTGGATGTGGCTGCCCGGGTGGTTGGCGATGAGTTGGCGACTAGTGGGCATCGTCAGCCCACAGCGACCAACTCATTGCTCCACCACGACAGCTTCCATCCATACACAGTAAGGAAGTTGGTCCCTTATGTGCAATTTATAGAGTTGAGCGAACTAGAACTGTAAAGTTCAGGTTCATACCGTACTTTAGCTTTATCAGGACCCGGACCTGAACCCGAACATTTACGTAAAAGTTTGGGTTCGGTGTTCGGTGCTTTCTTTGCGCTTTTTGAAAGGCTGCATAGCAGCCAATCAACAAGCGTTTAACTGTCTGCCCTTAGAAGCCATCACAGCCATGCCTACTATTGGCATGGCTGTGATTGGCAAACTGCAGCATGTGACCCAGCCTCTATTTAAGCTGGAGTCACGTAGCGCCGCCCGTCACTCTGCTCTGATTAGTGTAGGGAGAGGCTGCAGCTGCTGTCAGGAAGAGATCAGGGAGAAATATTAAAAAGAACTGCCATTTTACTCAGCGATCTAAATCCAATGTGTTTTGTGGGTGCAGTGCACAATTTTTTTAAGCCTGCACTGAGCCAACTTCTGCTGAAAACAAACTTTTTTTTACTTCAGTTTGTCACTATCAATACCTAATCGGCAGTCATTTTATGCAACTATAGTGCACCAGCACTATCTATCTGCATGTCTGCCAGAAATACAGCTTTTTTGCTGGCTGTGCTTAAAAAACTTTTTGTTCATATACTGGTCATTTTTGATTAAACGTGCATTTATTACAGTCACATTTAGGCCACAAATACGGCCATTTGGTTACTGCGGTTTTAAAAAAAATGTTTGTTCATATACTGGTCATTTTTTATTAAATGTGCATTTATTACAGTCACATTTAGGCCACAAATACGGCCATTTGGTTACTGCGGTTTAAAAAAAAGTTTGTTCATATACTGGTCATCTTTGATTACACGTGCATAGGTGACTGTCACATTTAGGCCACAAATACCACTGTCATATAGAGTTTAAAATAAAAAAAATTGAGTGCAATACCCTACATCAGGGTTTATATTGGCGGTTAATATTTAAATTTTATTATTTAACATACTTAACCAATTTTTACTTTGCTTTGTGAACGCTAACTATGAGGCAAACATCTAATAAGGGACGTGGTCATGGTCACGGTGGTGGTGTTGGTGGAGCCTCTGGTGCAGGCAGGGAGAGGACATGGCCATTCTGCCACAGCTACATGTCCTACTGAACCTACTACCTTAGGTCCCAGTAGCTGCCAGAATCTACAGCGATATTTGGTCGGGCCTAATGCCGTTCTAAGAATGGTAAGGCCTGATCAAGTACAGGCGCTAGTAATTTGGGTGGCCGACAGTGGATCCAGCATGTTCATATTATATCCCACCCAGTCGCCCCCTGTGAATATTGGGGAACCTGTCTGAGCCTCAAGTCTAAATCTATCAAAATCCTCTGTTGTATTGCTGGGTGAAATGATCCCCCTTTTGCCGTGAATTAACCCCTGCTCTGTGGTGCTGACAGGGGCCTAAATCTCTCAAAATCCTCTGTTCTATTGCTGGGTGACATGAACCCCCTTTTGCCGTGAATGAACCCCAGCTGTGCATTGCTGACAGGGCCCTAAATCTCTCACAATCCTCTGTTGTATTCTTGGGTGACATGAACCCCCTTTTGCCGTGAATGAACCCCTGCTGTGCCTGGGTGACAGGGGCCTAAATCTCTTAAAATCCTCTGTTCTATTGCTGGGTGACATGAACCCCCTTTTGCCGTGAATGAACCCCTGCTGTGCCTGGGTGACAGGGGCCTAAATCTCTCAAAATCCTCTGTTCTATTGCTGGGTGACAAGAACCCCCTTTTGCCGTGAATGGACCCCTGATGTGCCTGGGTGACAGGGGCCTAAATCTCTCAAAATCCTCTGTTCTATTGCTGGGTGACATGAACCCCCTGTTGCCGTGAATGAACCTCTGCTCTGCATTGCTGACAGGGAACTAAATTTAGTGAAAACATCTGATGATAGCATTCCCACCTGACAGCGGGGGCACAGTGGAAGCACAAGGCGAAGTCAGAGGAGTAGGAAGAGGTCGCCAACGCAGCTGGGGCAACATCGGCACCTGAGAAGGCAGGGTTAGCATGACCCAAATGTGGAAAAGCTTTGTCAGCCTTGGAGGTGCTGACCTGCCCTGCAACCAGTGTATAGTGTGAACGTATGTTTAGCACGGCAGAGAGCATTATCACAGGCCGCAGCCAATGTGGACAAGCTTACGTTTATTAAAATTAACCAGGCATGGATCCCACAGGACTTGTCCGTACCTTGTGCAGAATATACATTTATACCAGCCTCAACCATCCATTCTTGTACTCAAGTGCACTTGTTCTTTGTTTTATTTTGTTATATGTCCCAATATTTGGGGGATACCCCAATTTAAAAATAAAAAATAACAGAAATCAGTGTTGGCTACCTATTCCTCCTTCACCGCTGCTTCCACCTACACCGCCACGTCAACCTACACCGCCACATCCACCCATCCACTGCCTCCTCAACCTCCTACTCCTAGATCCAGATTGTTATTTTTAATTTTTCTGTATTTTATGTTATTTTAAGTAATTTCCCTATCCACATTTGTTAGCAGAACAGTTGCCATGCTCTTAAGCACATTTTGATGACTTTTGCAGCCCTCTAGCCATTTCCAGGACTATTTTAGAGCCATTTTAGTGCCCAAAAGTTCGGGTCCCCATTGACTTCAATGGGGTTCGGGGTCAAGTTCAGGTACCGAACCCAAACTTTTTTTTCAAGTTTGGCCGAACCTGCCGAAACCGAACATCCAGGTGTCCGCTCAACTCTAGCAATTAACAGCACCTATGAGGGCTTTGAGAAACAAGCTATGGAATGAACTGATAGATTGAGTAAGTGTGGTTATCCCCAAGAGATGCTGAATACAGCCCTGGAAAGAGCGAGGAAGTTCTCCCAAAGTGATCTTCTTATTAATAAGAGTAGAACCTCAGATAAAAATGAGCCCAGAAATTTAGGACAGGCCAAAAAAAAAAAAAAAGGTTTGTGTTCTCCTTTAAATTTAGCCATATGGCGGAAGTTATAATGAAAACCATATATAAGCATTGGGAGATCATTAGAAGGGATGATGCGCTCACGGAGTATATAGACAGACCATTAATCTCTTTCTGAAAAAGTCACACTATTAGAAACAGGTTAGTGAGGAGTCGATTTACCCCAGATAAAAAACACAGTTGGTTGAATGATAGAAGACCTAAAGGTAATTACAAATGTGGTAACTGCTCCTTCTGTAGAAACATCTCCCAGAATAGTTTTGGAGGTATACAGCATAGGGTACCATATTTTATTACTTGCAGAAGCACTTTTGTAGTGTATGTGATCTCCTGCAGCTGCAGTAATTTTTACATAGGTAAAACCATCAGATGCCTCTTTGAGAGGATAGGAGAACACATAAATTCCATAGTCAGGTAAGGGCTGCCCTTGACTTATAAAAACCTCTTTAATCAATTTCTTTTAAGAATTATTGGCATTTATTTATTGTTTATAATTTGTATCACTGAAAATGAAAAAGAAACTTCCTATATAGATAGATAGTCTATTGTCAGTGTACTCAGGCTCTGAGGGGAATATTTATTTGGATGTTAATCCTTGTGATAATAGTAGGTTTAAATGTGAGCTAACAGCTATTTTGCACTCTTGATAGGCCTAGATAAAGATGCCTAATGAAGGGTGTTGCATTAATTAGTTTTATTGTAATGCTTCACATGAGTTGCTCTCACTGATTGGTCTGACTAAAAGTTGAGCATCAAAAGGAAAAGCTTTCCTGCATTTCTTCAGAGAATAGTTCATTTTCCATTATATATTGCAACAAAAAAACTTGACAAACAGACTTTGATTATGGATGCATTTATTGTAGGCAATCCAAAGAAGAATGTAATAGAATTTTATTTTGGTTCACAGCATGGACCTCTATGGATCTTCAGATATCGATTGCAGACACAAAAGAGCAGAAATTTGGGGCCAATCAGTGAGAAAAAGTGGATCACCAATAACAAAGGGCTGCTGAAAAAGTTAAGTGAGGCTGTTTGTCATGCTGTGAGTCCAAGCTGAGGGAGTGACTTAAAAAAATGCATAGAGGGACTTAAAAAAAACAATATCTAGAAAATCATGTTTTTTTTTCGTAAAAATTAAATAAAATGCATTGAATATTCATGTATAGGTTGTTAAATGTTGATGGAATTGTTCCTTTACTAAAACTGAAATACTGAAAGCTTAGCACTGCTATATAAAGAATGAGATGATGGTGGACATCTAAGAGGGAAATTATATTATGGACATTAGTGAAGTACAGTAGAGTAGTAAATGAGCATTACAATGTTCATTTTAGGAGGCTATGGATCCAATACTGCCAATACAATTATTTCAGATTTTTCCAAACATTAAATTTAAAGCTCCAGGGGACCAATCAGTTTATCAGCAGGACAGTAACAGGTATGTAATATTACATTGTTGACCTGCATTCGTCAGATTCTGCATGAATTAAAGAAACATTGATACTTCATATGTCTCACTACAACTTTGCAAAATTATATTACAAGTATGAATCCACTGACATTTAGCTAAAGATCACAGTTACAGAAAGATGGGACTTTTATTATGCCAACTGCACAGGAGATTTTATTCACTTGGCTCTGAGTTGTAAATTATGTTGCATATTTATTGTTTTGCAATGAAGCATTGTACTTGAAAGGCAAAACACATATTTTATAACTCAGAAAAGTATAATGATTCATGCACATGATTATATAACAGCTTATATTGTGCAATAGGTACCCAGAGAGGTGTATTGGTATATGGTGTACAAATCAGATGGAAAGAAAATTAAATTGCAGCATACTCTATTGGATGCTTTATATATGGAGGTTTCCTTCATGAAATAATTGCTTCTAGGGAAGACTAACTTTGTACACACAGCATAGCACCCAACGGACACTTATAGGAGCACGGAGAGGTCATGTAGCTTAAGTACAGTCTCAGTTGAGCTCTGTGCGCAAACCTCTGGCCTATCGGTGGTCAATGTCCAATTAGCATGGATAGCTCATTGATACGTACATACAGAAGTCTTAGAGTTGATGTGCTTGCTCATTCTTCCTCTAAACTGAGAATTTTTTCCCATTTCCATACCTTTTTTGTTGAATGAAGTAGGACTTCATTCTTGCACAATGGCCCCAGTGTCACTCTTTCTTGATGTTAAGTAATATATGATTAACTCACTTGTGTGCAAGAGATAAGTTATGCGTTAACTATAAAGACAATCTGGAAGTTTGTGGGCAAAATCTGTACCAAGGCCTCACACTTACTATATGCCAGTTAGAATACAGAGTCTATTAATATGGCAGGGTGCCACCTAAGGCACCCGGGTACATAGTTGATGCTTGTGTACTCTTTATAGCTATGCCACCAATGACAAGTTTTTGCTTAGATATTCTCTGATAGAAGGAGGTGACCACACTTGGGAGTTTGTGAAATCTCCAGTGCAGACTAATGTATATTAGTCCATAACAAGAAGTGCTTACGCTTAATAGAAATGTACTTTTGTTCTTTACAAAAGTGATTCTTGGCCCAAATTGTATTTTATTTTATTCATGAACTTATGTCTAAATAAATAGAAAATGTGACAAGCTAAGTTGGCCCTTGTAGCCACCATTTATTTTTTTAGGTTTTTCTGATATTGCTAAATACATGATTTTGCTTGGGGTAATAGGATTAGTTGTAAAGTTATTGGTGATATAAGACAGTGCACAGTTTAATTTTATATTCTCTGGTGGCCTAGGTAAGTGATGGGTAAGTGGTAAAGGTTGTTTTGTTGTTTCGCAAGATCACAAATTCTCCTACTAGAAAATTGTGGTCCTAGCCAATCTCCTGATTTGCCACAATAAAGAATGGAATTCTTGAAGATTTATTATTTCTTATTCTCTTAGTCTAAAAAGTAATTAAAGATGATCTTTCATGTTTTTTTTTATTTTTTTATTTGAGATAAATACCTTTACTTGCTGATCGTGCCACCCTACCTGTTTTTTTTTAAAAAATATTGCTTCTACACCCTGCTTTGCCCCCCTGTAGTTTTCCCGCTCAGTATGGTAATACTGAGTATCGGTACAGGGAGGAGGAGATGCCAGGGTTTCTCAATGGGTGTCTCCTTCTCCCTGGCTGTACTGCGGTCCAATCACAGCGGAGAGCATCACAGCCAAGGAGAAAAAAAAGCTCACCTTCTCCCTGGCTGTGACGCTCTCCACTGTGATTAACATACTGAGTGGGAAAACTACAGCAGGGCACAGCGGGGCGTAGGAGCTATATATAAAAAAAAAAAAAACAGGCAGAGTGGCAGCATCAGCGGAGGGTACTCTGCAAGTAAATGTATTTAGAGTTAAAAAAACATGAAAGGTCCTCTTTAACTTGGAACAGTGTCTAAAGATTTGCGTCTATCAATGTATTGGATCATTAACTCTACGATAGCGCTAAGAAAACAACAACTTTATTATAGGTATGTAAAGTGGCTCTCTGACTCTCTCTGTCATATCTCACCAGGAATGAGGGGTAAGGAGTCTCCAAAATAAACATTATATTGCCTTAGTCCTCACCTATACAACAAAGTACTATTCAGCAGCATCTGGCCAATAGTTCTTTAGGGATGGGAATGAACGGCGCACTCGGACCCAAGTATATGTGTAGCTAAGCTGCCAATACTTGTCCTGCTTTGATATTATAAGTATATATATATATATATATATATATATATATATATAATATTGGTTTGCTAAAACATTGAAGCTTCAGTTACATAGCTCTTCCCTATTGTGGGTCCCTTTTGTGCTCCCCTCAAATCACCCTGCAGGCTACACTCAAAACTCCTATCTAGCACTCTGCTGCTTCATTCATTGCACAAGTCCCAGCGGGTAACAATAGATAAATAGTTAACTTATCAAGTGATCTCCAGGCGGCCTTTGTGTGTCACCGGAAGAGACATAATGCATTACATAGTTGGGTCCCCTTATTAATAAGTTGTTTTCTCATTACCTGGCAGCATTGGGGCCGCCAATATGTGAATAGTAAATGTTGCATCTTATGGTGACATAACAAGGTATCTTGACTAGGGATGAGCGAACTCGAACTGTATAGTTCGGGTTCGTACCGAATTTTGGGGTGTCCGTGACACGGACCCGAACCCGGACATTTTCGTAAAAGTCCGGGTTCGGGTTCGGTGTTCGTCGCTTTCTTCGCGCTTTTGTGACGCTTTCTTGGCGCTTTTTGAAAGGCTGCAAAGCAGCCAATCAACAAGCGTCATACTACTTGCCCCAAGAGGCCATCACAGCCATGCCTACTATTGGCATGGCTGTGATTGGCCAGAGCACCATGTGACCCAGCCTCTATTTAAGCTGGAGTCACATAGCGCCGCCCGTCACTCTGCTCTGATTAGCGTAGGGAGAGGTTGCGGCTGCGACAGTAGGGCGAGATTAGGCAGATTAACTCCTCCAAAGGACTTGATTAACTGATCGATCTGCAGCTGTGGATCATTGAGCTGCTGATCCTCAATTGCTCACTGTTTTTAGGCTGCACAGACCGTTTGTCAGTCTCATTTTTCTGGGGTGATCGGCGGCCATTTTGTGTCTTGTGGTGCGCCAGCACAAGCTGCGACCAAGTGCATTTAACCCTCAATGGTGTGGTTGTTTTTTGGCTAAAGCCTACATCAGGGTGAAGCTGTCACACCAAGTGCATTTAACCAGCAATAGTCTGTTCATTTTTTGGCCATATACAAAATCAGGGGCAAGCTGCGCCTGTCACCAAGTGCATTTAACCCTCAATGGTGTGGTTGTTTTTTGGCTAAAGCCTACATCAGGGTGAAGCTGTCACACCAAGTGCATTTAACCAGCAATAGTCTGTTCATTTTTTGGCCATATACAAAATCAGGGGCAAGCTGCGCCTGTCACCAAGTGCATTTAACCCTCAATGGTGTGGTTGTTTTTTGGCTAAAGCCTACATCAGGGTGAAGCTGTCACACCAAGTGCATTTAACCAGCAATAGTCTGTTCATTTTTTGGCCATATACAAAATCAGGGGCAAGCTGCGCCTGTCACCAAGTGCATTTAACCCTCAATGGTGTGGTTGTTTTTTGGCTAAAGCCTACATCAGGGTGAAGCTGTCACACCAAGTGCATTTAACCAGCAATAGTCTGTTCATTTTTTGGCCATATACAAAATCAGGGGCAAGCTGCGCCTGTCACCAAGTGCATTTAACCCTCAATGGTGTGGTTGTTTTTTGGCTAAAGCCTACATCAGGGTGAAGCTGTCACACCAAGTGCATTTAACCAGCAATAGTCTGTTCATTTTTTGGCCATATCCCAGTCTAATTCTGTCACTAAATCCATACCGGTCACCCAGCGCCTAAATACTAGGCCTCAAATTTATATCCAGCTAAATCTGTCCCTAGTGCTGTAGCTGGGCGAGTTATTTAGTGTCCGTTCAAGCACATTTCTTGTTCTGGGTTGAAATACAATTCCCAATTTAGCAATTTCATAATTTAGTGGTTCCTGCTATATCAGAGCTATTTGAAATCTATCCCAAAAAGGGTATATAATATTGAAGGTGCACATTGGGTCATTCAGAATAACTTCACACACACCCGCTACTGTGTATTTCCAAGTCTAATTCTGTCACTAAACCCATACCTGTCACCCAGCGCCTAAATACTAGGCCTCAAATTTAAATCCCTCTAAATCTCTCGTTACCCACCGCTGTACTGTTGTTGCTGGGCAAGATATTTAGTGTCCGTCAAAGCACATTTTTTGTTCTGGGTTGAAGTACAATTCCCAATTTAGCAATTTCATAATTTAGTGGTTTCTGCTATATCAGAGCTATTTGAAATCTATCCCTAAAAGGGTATATAATATTGAAGGTGCACATAGGGTCATTCAGAATAACTTCACACACACGCTTCTGTGCATTTCCAAGTCTAATTCTGTCACTAAATCCATACCGGTGACCCAGCGCCTAAATACTAGGCCTCAAATTTAAATCCCTCTAAATCTCTCGTTACCCACCACTGTACTGTTGTTGCTGGGCAAGATATTTAGTGTCCGTCAAAGCACATTTTTTGTTCTGGGTTGAAGTACAATTCCCAATTTAGCAATTTCATAATTTAGTGGTTTCTGCTATATCAGAGCTATTTGAAATCTATCCCTAAAAGGGTATATAATATTGAAGGTGCACATAGGGTCATTCAGAATAACTTCACACACACGCTTCTGTGCATTTCCAAGTCTAATTCTGTCACTAAATCCATACCGGTGACCCAGCGCCTAAATACTAGGCCTCAAATTTAAATCCCTCTAAATCTCTCGTTACCCACCGCTGTACTGTTGTTGCTGGGCAAGATATTTAGTGTCCGTCAAAGCACATTTTTTGTTCTGGGTTGAAGTACAATTCCCAATTTAGCAATTTCATAATTTAGTGGTTTCTGCTATATCAGAGCTATTTGAAATCTATCCCTAAAAGGGTATATAATATTGAAGGTGCACATAGGGTCATTCAGAATAACTTCACACACACGCTTCTGTGTATTTCCAAGTCTAATTCTGTCACTAAACCCATACCTGTCACCCAGCGCCTAAATACTAGGCCTCAAATTTAAATCCCTCTAAATCTCTCGTTACCCACCGCTGTACTGTTGTTGCTGGGCAAGATATTTAGTGTCCGTCAAAGCACATTTTTTGTTCTGGGTTGAAGTACAATTCCCAATTTAGCAATTTCATAATTTAGTGGTTTCTGCTATATCAGAGCTATTTGAAATCTATCCCTAAAAGGGTATATAATATTGAAGGTGCACATAGGGTCATTCAGAATAACTTCACACACACGCTTCTGTGCATTTCCAAGTCTAATTCTGTCACTAAATCCATACCGGTGACCCAGCGCCTAAATACTAGGCCTCAAATTTAAATCCCTCTAAATCTCTCGTTACCCACCGCTGTACTGTTGTTGCTGGGCAAGATATTTAGTGTCCGTCAAAGCACATTTTTTGTTCTGGGTTGAAGTACAATTCCCAATTTAGCAATTTCATAATTTAGTGGTTCCTGCTATATCAGAGCTATTTGAAATCTATCCCAAAAAGGGTATATAATATTGAAGGTGCACATAGGGTCATTCAGAATAACTTCACACACACCCGCTACTGTGTATTTCCAAGTCTAATTCTGTCACTAAACCCATACCTGTCACCCAGCGCCTAAATACTAGGCCTCAAATTTAAATCCCTCTAAATCTCTCGTTACCCACCGCTGTACTGTTGTTGCTGGGCAAGATATTTAGTGTCCGTCAAAGCACATTTTTTGTTCTGGGTTGAAGTACAATTCCCAATTTAGCAATTTCATAATTTAGTGGTTTCTGCTATATCAGAGCTATTTGAAATCTATCCCTAAAAGGGTATATAATATTGAAGGTGCACATAGGGTCATTCAGAATAACTTCACACACACGCTTCTGTGCATTTCCAAGTCTAATTCTGTCACTAAATCCATACCGGTGACCCAGCGCCTAAATACTAGGCCTCAAATTTAAATCCCTCTAAATCTCTCGTTACCCACCGCTGTACTGTTGTTGCTGGGCAAGATATTTAGTGTCCGTCAAAGCACATTTTTTGTTCTGGGTTGAAGTACAATTCCCAATTTAGCAATTTCATAATTTAGTGGTTCCTGCTATATCAGAGCTATTTGAAATCTATCCCAAAAAGGGTATATAATATTGAAGGTGCACATTGGGTCATTCAGAATAACTTCACACACACCCGCTACTGTGTATTTCCAAGTCTAATTCTGTCACTAAACCCATACCTGTCACCCAGCGCCTAAATACTAGGCCTCAAATTTAAATCCCTCTAAATCTCTCGTTACCCACCGCTGTACTGTTGTTGCTGGGCAAGATATTTAGTGTCCGTCAAAGCACATTTTTTGTTCTGGGTTGAAGTACAATTCCCAATTTAGCAATTTCATAATTTAGTGGTTTCTGCTATATCAGAGCTATTTGAAATCTATCCCTAAAAGGGTATATAATATTGAAGGTGCACATAGGGTCATTCAGAATAACTTCACACACACGCTTCTGTGCATTTCCAAGTCTAATTCTGTCACTAAATCCATACCGGTGACCCAGCGCCTAAATACTAGGCCTCAAATTTAAATCCCTCTAAATCTCTCGTTACCCACCGCTGTACTGTTGTTGCTGGGCAAGATATTTAGTGTCCGTCAAAGCACATTTTTTGTTCTGGGTTGAAGTACAATTCCCAATTTAGCAATTTCATAATTTAGTGGTTCCTGCTATATCAGAGCTATTTGAAATCTATCCCAAAAAGGGTATATAATATTGAAGGTGCACATTGGGTCATTCAGAATAACTTCACACACACCCGCTACTGTGTATTTCCAAGTCTAATTCTGTCACTAAACCCATACCTGTCACCCAGCGCCTAAATACTAGGCCTCAAATTTAAATCCCTCTAAATCTCTCGTTACCGCTGTACTGTTGTAGCTGGGAAAGTTATTTAGTGCCCGTCAAAGCACATTTTTTGTTCTGGGTTGAAGTACAATTCCCAATTTAGCAATTTCATAATTTAGTGGTTCCTGCTATATCAGAGCTATTTGAAATCTATCCCAAAAAGGGTATATAATATTCAAGGTGCACATTGGGTCATTCAGAATAACTTCACACACACGCTTCTGTGCATTTCCAAGTCTAATTCTGTCACTAAATCCATACCGGTCACCCAGCGCCTAAATACTAGGCCTCAAATTTATATCCCGCTGAATTTGAATACAATACATTGGGCCAAATAATATATTTGTTGTTGTGGTGAACCATAACAATGAGAAAAACATCTAGTAAGGGACGCGGACGTGGACATGGTCGTGGTGGTGTTAGTGGACCCTCTGGTGCTGGGAGAGGACGTGGCCGTTCTGCCACATCCACACGTCCTAGTGTACCAACTACCTCAGGTCCCAGTAGCCGCCAGAATTTACAGCGATATATGGTGGGGCCCAATGCCGTTCTAAGGATGGTAAGGCCTGAGCAGGTACAGGCATTAGTCAATTGGGTGGCCGACAGTGGATCCAGCACGTTCACATTATCTCCCACCCAGTCTTCTGCAGAAAGCGCACAGATGGCGCCTGAAAACCAACCCCATCAGTCTGTCACATCACCCCCATGCATACCAGGGAAACTGTCTCAGCCTCAAGTTATGCAGCAGTCTCTTATGCTGTTTGAAGACTCCGCTGGCAGGGTTTCCCAAGGGCATCCACCTAGCCCTTCCCCAGCGGTGAAAGACATAGAATGCACTGACGCACAACCACTTATGTTTCCTGATGATGAGGACATGGGAATACCACCTCAGCATGTCTCTGATGATGACGAAACACAGGTGCCAACTGCTGCGTCTTTCTGCAGTGTGCAGACTGAACAGGAGGTCAGGGATCAAGACTGGGTGGAAGACGATGCAGGGGACGATGAGGTCCTAGACCCCACATGGAATGAAGGTCGTGCCACTGACTTTCACAGTTCGGAGGAAGAGGCAGTGGTGAGACCGAGCCAACAGCGTAGCAAAAGAGGGAGCAGTGGGCAAAAGCAGAACACCCGCCGCCAAGAGACTCCGCCTGCTACTGACCGCCGCCATCTGGGACCGAGCACCCCAAAGGCAGCTTCAAGGAGTTCCCTGGCATGGCACTTCTTCAAACAATGTGCTGACGACAAGACCCGAGTGGTTTGCACGCTGTGCCATCAGAGCCTGAAGCGAGGCATTAACGTTCTGAACCTGAGCACAACCTGCATGACCAGGCACCTGCATGCAAAGCATGAACTGCAGTGGAGTAAACACCTTAAAACCAAGGAAGTCACTCAGGCTCCCCCTGCTACCTCTTCTGCTGCTGCCGCCTCGGCCTATTCTGCTGCTGCCGCCTCGGCCTCTTCCTCCGCCTCTGGAGGAACGTTGGCACCTGCCGCCCAGCAAACAGGGGATGTACCACCAACACCACCACCACCACCTCCGTCACCAAGCGTCTCAACCATGTCACACGCCAGCGTTCAGCTCTCCATCTCACAAACATTTGATAGAAAGCGTAAATTCCCACCTAGCCACCCTCGATCCCTGGCCCTGAATGCCAGCATTTCTAAACTACTGGCCTATGAAATGCTGTCATTTAGGCTGGTGGACACAGACAGCTTCAAACAGCTCATGTCGCTTGCTGTCCCACAGTATGTTGTTCCCAGCCGGCACTACTTCTCCAAGAGAGCCGTGCCTTCCCTGCACAACCAAGTATCCGATAAAATCAAGTGTGCACTGCGCAACGCCATCTGTAGCAAGGTCCACCTAACCACAGATACGTGGACCAGTAAGCACGGCCAGGGACGCTATATCTCCCTAACTGCACACTGGGTAAATGTAGTGGCAGCTGGGCCCCAGGCGGAGAGCTGTTTGGCGCACGTCCTGCCGCCGCCAAGGATCGCAGGGCAACATTCTTTGCCTCCTGTTGCCACCTCCTCCTTCTCGGCTTCCTCCTCCTCTTCTTCCACCTGCTCATCCAGTCAGCCACACACCTTCACCACCAACTTCAGCACAGCCCGGGGTAAACGTCAGCAGGCCATTCTGAAACTCATATGTTTGGGGGACAGGCCCCACACCGCACAGGAGTTGTGGCGGGGTATTGAACAACAGACCGACGAGTGGTTGCTGCCGGTGAGCCTCAAGCCCGGCCTGGTGGTGTGTGATAATGGGCGAAATCTCGTTGCAGCTCTGGGACTAGCCAATTTGACGCACATCCCTTGCTTGGCGCATGTGCTGAATTTGGTGGTGCAGAAGTTCATTCACAACTACCCCGACATGTCAGAGCTGCTGCATAAAGTGCGGGCCGTCTGTTCGCGCTTCCGGCGTTCACATCCTGCCGCTGCTCGCCTGTCTGCGCTACAGCGTAACTTCGGCCTTCCCGCTCACCGCCTCATATGCGACGTGCCCACCAGGTGGAACTCCACCTTGCACATGCTGGACAGACTGTGCGAGCAGCAGCAGGCCATAGTGGAGTTTCAGCTGCAGCACGCACGGGTCAGTCGCACTACAGAACAGCACCACTTCACCACCAATGACTGGGCCTCCATGCGAGACCTGTGTGCCCTGTTGCGCTGTTTCGAGTACTCCACCAACATGGCCAGTGGCGATGACACCGTTATCAGCGTTACAATACCACTTCTATGTCTCCTTGAGAAAACACTTAGGGCGATGATGGAACAGGAGGTGGCCCAGGAGGAGGAGGAGGAGGATGAGGAAGAGGGGTCATTTTTAGCACTTTCAGGCCAGTCTCTTCGAAGTGACTCAGAGGGAGGTTTTTTGCAACAGCAGAGGCCAGGTACAAATGTGGCCAGCCAGGGCCCACTACTGGAGGACGAGGAGGACGAGGATGAGGAGGAGGTGGAGGAGGATGAGGATGAAGCATGGTCACAGCGGGGTGGCACCCAACGCAGCTCGGGTCCATCACTGGTGCGTGGCTGGGGGGAAAGGCAGGACGATGACGATACGCCTCCCACAGAGGACAGCTTGTCCTTACCCCTGGGCAGCCTGGCACACATGAGCGACTACATGCTGCAGTGCCTGCGCAACGACAGCAGAGTTGCCCACATTTTAACCTGTGCGGACTACTGGGTTGCCACCCTGCTGGATCCACGCTACAAAGACAATGTGCCCACCTTACTTCCTGCACTGGAGCGTGATAGGAAGATGCGCGAGTACAAGCGCACGTTGGTAGACGCGCTACTGAGAGCATTCCCAAATGTCACAGGGGAACAAGTGGAAGCCCAAGGCCAAGGCAGAGGAGGAGCAAGAGGTCGCCAAGGCAGCTGTGTCACGGCCAGCTCCTCTGAGGGCAGGGTTAGCATGGCAGAGATGTGGAAAACTTTTGTCAACACGCCACAGCTAACTGCACCACCACCTGATACGCAACGTGTTAGCAGGAGGCAACATTTCACTAACATGGTGGAACAGTACGTGTGCACACCCCTCCACGTACTGACTGATGGTTCGGCCCCATTCAACTTCTGGGTCTCTAAATTGTCCACGTGGCCAGAGCTAGCCTTTTATGCCTTGGAGGTGCTGGCCTGCCCGGCAGCCAGCGTTTTGTCTGAACGTGTATTCAGCACGGCAGGGGGCGTCATTACAGACAAACGCAGCCGCCTGTCTACAGCCAATGTGGACAAGCTGACGTTCATAAAAATGAACCAGGCATGGATCCCACAGGACCTGTCCGTCCCTTGTCCAGATTAGACATTAACTACCTCCCCATAACCATATATTATTGGACTCCAGGGCACTTCCTCATTCAATCCTATTTTTATTTCATTTTACCATTATATTGCGATGCTACCCAAAGTTGAATGAACCTCTCCTCTGCCTGTGTGCTAGGCCTAAATATATGCCAATGGACTGTTGCAGTGGTGGCTGACATGAAGCCTGATTCTCTGCTATGACATGCAGACTAATTCTCTGCTGACATGAAGCCAGATTGTCTGTTACGGGACCTCTCTCCTCTGCCTGGGTGCTGGGCCTAAATTTATGACAATGGACTGTTGCAGTGGTGGCTGACGTGAAGCCTGATTCTCTGCTATGACATGCAGACTGATTCTCTGCTGACATGAAGCCAGATCGTCTGTTACGGGACCTCTCTGCTCTGCCTGTGTGCTAGGCCTAAATATATGCCAATGGACTGTTGCAGTGGTGGGTGACGTGAAGCCTCATTCTCTGCTATGACATGCAGACTGATTCTCTGCTGACATGAAGCCAGATTGTCTGTTACGGGACCTCTCTGCTCTGCCTGTGTGCTAGGCCTAAATATATGCCAATGGACTGTTGCAGTGGTGGGTGACGTGAAGCCTCATTCTCTGCTATGACATGCAGACTGATTCTCTGCTGTCATGAAGCCAGATTGTCTGTTACGGGACCTCTCTGCTCTGCCTGTGTGCTAGGCCTAAATATATGCCAATGGACTGTTGCAGTGGTGGGTGACGTGAAGCCTCATTCTCTGCTATGACATGCAGACTGATTCTCTGCTGACATGAAGCCAGATTGTCTGTTACGGGACCTCTCTGCTCTGCCTGTGTGCTAGGCCTAAATATATGCCAATGGACTGTTGCAGTGGTGGGTGACGTGAAGCCTCATTCTCTGCTATGACATGCAGACTGATTCTCTGCTGTCATGAAGCCAGATTGTCTGTTACGGGACCTCTCTGCTCTGCCTGTGTGCTAGGCCTAAATATATGCCAATGGACTGTTGCAGTGGTGGGTGACGTGAAGCCTCATTCTCTGCTATGACATGCAGACTGATTCTCTGCTGACATGAAGCCAGATTGTCTGTTACGGGACCTCTCTGCTCTGCCTGTGTGCTAGGCCTAAATATATGCCAATGGACTGTTGCAGTGGTGGGTGACGTGAAGCCTCATTCTCTGCTATGACATGCAGACTGATTCTCTACTGTCATGAAGCCAGATTGTCTGTTACGGGACCTCTCTGCTCTGCCTGTGTGCTAGGCCTAAATATATGCCAATGGACTGTTGCAGTGGTGGGTGACGTGAAGCCTCATTCTCTGCTATGACATGCAGACTAATTCTCTGCTGACATGAAGACAGATTCTCTGTTACGGGACCTCTCTCCTCTGCCTGTGTGTGTGCTGGGCCTAAATATATGCCAATGGACTGTTGCAGTGGTGGCTGACGTGAAGCCTCATTCTCTGCTATGACATGCAGACTGATTCTCTGCTGACATGAAGCCAGATTCTCTGTTACGGGACCTCTCTCCTCTGCCTGTGTGTGTGCTGGGCCTAAATATATGCCAATGGACTGTTGCAGTGGTGGCTGACGTGAAGCCTCATTCTCTGCTATGACATGCAGACTGATTCTCTGCTGACATGAAGCCAGATTCTCTGTTACGGGACCTCTCTCCTCTGCCTGTGTGTGTGCTGGGCCTAAATATATGCCAATGGACTGTTGCAGTGGTGGCTGACGTGAAGCCTCATTCTCTGCTATGACATGCAGACTGATTCTCTGCTGACATGAAGCCAGATTCTCTGTTACGGGACCTCTCTCCTCTGCCTGTGTGTGTGCTGGGCCTAAATATATGCCAATGGACTGTTGCAGTGGTGGCTGACGTGAAGCCTCATTCTCTGCTATGACATGCAGACTAATTCTCTGCTGACATGAAGACAGATTCTCTGTTACGGGACCTCCCTCCTCTGCCTGGGTGCTGGGCCTAAATATATGCCAATGGACTGTTGCAGTGGTGGCTGACGTGAAGCCTCATTCTCTGCTATGACATGCAGACTGATTCTCTGCTGACATGAAGCCAGATTCTCTGTTACGGGACCTCTCTCCTCTGCCTGTGTGTGTGCTGGGCCTAAATATATGCCAATGGACTGTTGCAGTGGTGGCTGACGTGAAGCCTCATTCTCTGCTATGACATGCAGACTGATTCTCTGCTGACATGAAGCCAGATTCTCTGTTACGGGACCTCTCTCCTCTGCCTGTGTGTGTGCTGGGCCTAAATATATGCCAATGGACTGTTGCAGTGGTGGCTGATGTGAAGCCTCATTCTCTGCTATGACATGCAGACTAATTCTCTGCTGACATGAAGACAGATTCTCTGTTACGGGACCTCCCTCCTCTGCCTGGGTGCTGGGCCTAAATATATGCCAATGGACTGTTGCAGTGGTGGCTGACGTGAAGCCTCATTCTCTGCTATGACATGCAGACTGATTCTCTGCTGACATGAAGACAGATTCTCTGTTACGGGACCTCTCTCCTCTGCCTGTGTGCTAGGCCTAAATATATGCCAATGGACTGTTGCAGTGGTGGGTGACGTGAAGCCTCATTCTCTGCTATGACATGCAGACTGATTCTCTGCTGTCATGAAGCCAGATTGTCTGTTACGGGACCTCTCTGCTCTGCCTGTGTGCTAGGCCTAAATATATGCCAATGGACTGTTGCAGTGGTGGGTGACGTGAAGCCTCATTCTCTGCTATGACATGCAGACTAATTCTCTGCTGACATGAAGACAGATTCTCTGTTACGGGACCTCTCTCCTCTGCCTGTGTGTGTGCTGGGCCTAAATATATGCCAATGGACTGTTGCAGTGGTGGCTGACGTGAAGCCTCATTCTCTGCTATGACATGCAGACTGATTCTCTGCTGACATGAAGCCAGATTCTCTGTTACGGGACCTCTCTCCTCTGCCTGTGTGCTAGGCCTAAATATATGCCAATGGACTGTTGCAGTGGTGGCTGACGTGAAGCCTCATTCTCTGCTATGACATGCAGACTAATTCTCTGCTGACATGAAGACAGATTCTCTGTTACGGGACCTCTCTCCTCTGCCTGGGTGCCGGGGCCTAAATATCTGAGAATGGACTGTTCCAGTGGTGGGTGACGGGAAGCCAGATTCTCTGCTATGGAACCTCTCTCCAATTGATTTTGGTTAATTTTTATTTATTTAATTTTTATTTTAATTAATTTCCCTATCCACATTTGTTTGCAGGGGATTTACCTACATGTTGCTGCCTTTTGCAGCCCTCTAGCCCTTTCCTGGGCTGTTTTACAGCCGTTTTAGTGCCGAAAAGTTCGGGTCCCCATTGACTTCAATGGGGTTCGGGTTCGGGACGAAGTTCGGATCGGGTTCGGATCCCGAACCCGAACATTTCCGGGATGTTCGGCCGAACTTCTCGAACCCGAACATCCAGGTGTTCGCTCAACTCTAATCTTGACCATTATGCGCACATATGTAAAACTCTCCCCAAGGATCATTACATAAATCAGATCATGGACAGAGTTGGGCATATCAGAATTATAGGACAGTAACCCCAGATGTGTGATCAGTCATATAGGGAGGCACATACCATACAGAAAGGACATAAATGTCTGCCCCCCCAACATAATTACATAGCATCAGATCTTATGCTATATAAAACAAGTATATGATATAACTTTGTTTAGTCCATTTTCTTTGACGGTCTGTAACCTGAACATCCACTGTGCTTCTTTATGTTGTAGGAGGTTATCAATATCACCTCCTCTTAGGGACAGCTTCATACACTCTATCCCCTAAAAGTTGATACAAGAATTTACTCCTCTATGATGCTTCAGTATGTGCTATGCAATCGGGATGTCATCCTGCTTGCTAATATTAGATAGGTGTTCCCCTATTCGTCTTCTGAACTCCCTCTTTGTCCTTACCTAAATACTGCTTTTCACAAATGCACATGGCTACATATACCACGCCTACGGTTTTGAAGTTAAGATACGAACTTATAACTACATCCAATCACAGAACTGGTTACTTTATTGCCTTTTTTGATGACTTTGCATGCAATACAGTTACCACATTTAAACGTACCACGCGGTTTATGGGGGAGCCAATTTTAACTGGTAGGGGTCTTAAAAACACTGTGGACCAATCTATCTCTCAGATTAACACCTTTCCGGTAGCTGATTGATAGATAATCACCCACCAGATGCCCAACATCTGGGTCCGATTTTTAGGATTTCTCAGTGATCTTCAAGAATCTCACGCACCTCCCTGTGTGCCAGGTCATATGTCCCTATGAATGATCCATAATTTCTCATCCTCTGGCAAAATATCCCTGTTGCAGCTTGCCACATGCTGGTATGCCCTTTTGAGGGAAGACAAAGGATAACGTCTTTGTGTAAACAGCCTTTGGAGGTCATTTGCTGCCACCTTAAAGTCTTCCCATTCTGAGCAGTTTCATCAAGCCCTTAAATATTGCCCCTTTTGGAGCCGCCATTTCAGTGTAATCGGGTGTCCACTGTCCCACTGTAGTAAGTAGAGATGAGCGAATTTCTCTAAAATTCGATTTGTCCGGATTGTCGAATTTTTTCAAAAAATGTGGTTGGATTCAAAATTATTTGTGGCGAATGGTGTTAAAAAACAGCTATTTCCTGGCTGCAGAGAGCCTTTATAAAGGTGTAGAACACTGTGCCTTGTGGTAAAATGCATAGGGAGTCTGCTGTGGTAGTGAAACAATACTGTGGGTCAGTATGACATGCAGATGACAGGCATCGCTCTTGGAATCACTGAACACTTCACTTATTTGGGCAGTTACTGGGCCAAAACTGACCAAATAACTCAAGTGTAAACTTAATGTTAGCGTCAAGAAGAAGCACACTACTTTTAAACTGTCCGCAGCTGATTCCACATAGATGCCTACAGAACCTGTTCTATTAAACGCTTATACAAGTAGTGCCCCCCTGAAAGAGTGGAGAAGGCGTCAGCAGTAAGTTTGTGTTTGTGTCACTGATTATTTTGCCCTTCCTCTGATCTTTAAGAAAAATAATCCACAAATAACGGAGCCTGTGAAGCATCCGTCTTTAGAATATATAACTGCACAGCTGAACGGCAAATATATTTTTCTATTGCCACTAATACATAACAAAAGGGCTTTAGACCATATAAATCCAACAGCATTTGGTCAGTAATCCATCAGTATTGCTAAAGCCAAAAAAAAAACAGGAGTGGATCCAAGACATGGATGACATATGAATGGAATATTTGCATGTCTTCTGTCTTTTGTACCCACTCCTGTTTTTGGCTACCAAATAATAAGCCAAATCTTATGCAAAATAGGGACTATGTCATGCAGGCCTTACAGCTGTTACATAGACAGGATCCGTTGTGTGTCTAATTTTTTCTTCCTTCTGACAGTTCAGAAGAAGGGTCAAATAAATAATGTCAGCCAGGCAAAAAGCAAAATAGTGGCCCAGTCATGAAGTGGGGAGGGTGAGAGCAGCATGAGAAATCCACAGAGTAGACCTAAGACATAGTAGTGAGGTGGTGTCACTGCGGACAGGATATCAGATACACAGATAAATTAACCAACCAGTATCTAGGCAAGAAGCTGGGGATAAGGTCACCTCCTAGCAAATCCCTAACAGCTCTCCCTATACTGTTATGCCCACATTCAGACCCTTAAGGTGGGAATAATGTGTCCTCATGCCTGTGCTGAAAATACCCTAGAATCCCTGAGATGGTGAAAGGGGAAAAGGGGCAGCCTGTTCCCCCAGAACCTGGAGGGGACAAACGTAACTCAAACAGCTAAGACAGCAAACAACAAGAAATCAGAAACCAACTTATCTTAGCTGAGCAGGAACAGCCAAACCTTCCTTCCTTGTTTCCAAGGCCAGACAGAAGCTATAACCCGCACGGAACACTGGGAGTGAAAGTAATTTAAACGACCCCACCCAGTGCACCTGAAGGGAGGCGGATCTAGCACGACTCCGAAACAAAAAAACAAACTAAATACGTGCTGCCAATCTGGCAGACCTCCGCACATAGTCAGAGCAGGGCATGACAGGTGTAAGCAGCATGAGGAGACTACAGAGTGGCCCAATGACAAAGTCTGGAGGTGGCTTCAGCAGCATAATCAGAAACAGGTCACAGAGTAGCACAATGACAGTGTGGATGTGGCAGCAGCAGCATCAGGAGGCCACAAAGTGGCACAATGACAGAGTGTGGAGGTGGCAGCAGTAGCAGCATTAGGAGGAGGACACAGGGTGGCACAATGAAAGTGGAGATGGCAGTTGTATCAGGAGGCCACAGAGTGGCACAATGACAGTGTGGATATGGCAGCAGCAGCATCAGGAGGAAGCCACAGGGTGGCACAATGACAGAGCGTGGAGGTGGCAGCAGCAGCATCAGGAGGCAACGGAGTGGCAAGGTCACATAGTTTTGAGGTAGCAGCAGCAGCAGAAGACCACAGAGTGGAAGGTGATATAGTGTGGAGGTGGCAGCAGCAGCAGAAGACCACAGAGTGGAAGGTGATATAGTGTGGAGGTGGCAGCAGCATCAGGAGACCACAGAGTGGCAAGGTGACATAGTGTGGAGGTGGCAGCAGCATAAGGAGACCACAGAGTGGCAAGGTGACATATTGTGAAGGTGGCAGAAGCATCAGGAGACCACATAGACCACACCTTTTCCGAATGGTGACAATTCGGCTGTCACTAAGCAAGCAAGTGAGCATGCATCAGGCCATTTGTGCAAGTGACTCGGAGGGACTCCCTGCATTCATCTCCACTGCATACTGCCACATTGTGTATGGGTCCTCTGCCTCGTCTTCCTCATTGCCCTGTACTTCCTCTGGCTGCTCCTGCTCCTCCTTTCCTGTCACCTGTGTAGAAAAACCACCCACTTTGCCACACATTGCTTGTGCTTCAATGTCCTCTTCCTCCTCCAGTTTAGCCCCCACAGGGCTCATGTGGCCATTAGATCTAGGCGCCATGTCTCCAGTCCCCTGACCAGCCAGATTTACCAGCATCTGTTCCAGGACATGAAGCAGTGGAATAATGTTGTTCATCCCGTAGTCCTGGCTGCCACTGGCTGACATCGAAGTTACACAGGGGAGTACTCATGTCTTCTTGGATCATCAAGAAATTGTTTATGGCTTTTTTATTTTTGTATAATCGGTCCAACATATGGAGGGTGGAATTCCAATGGGTGAAAACATTGCATATCAGCCTATGTTGGGGGATGCCGTTCTGCCGCTGCAGCTTAAGGAGGGTGTGCTTTGCAGTGTGCAAGTGGCTAAAGTGCATGCAAAGTTTCCTGCCCATTTTTGTATGTCTTGCAGTTTGGTGGAAGACTTCAAGAACGCTTGACAACCAGATTAAACACATGTGCCATGCAGGGTGCATGGCTCAGCCCTCCTTCACGCAGCACCGACACAATGTTCTTCCAGTTGTTGGTCACCATGGTTCTGATTTTGAGTTGTTGCTGAGAAAGCCAGGATTCGATTTCTTGATAAGGGACAGTTCCTCCCCTGTGTGACTCAGTTCGCCCAGGCAAACAAGGTGCAGAACAGTGTGAAACTGCCGTGCCCTGAACATGTGGTATGCTGGACAGGCACTGTGAATTGTCCCTGCAGTGGAGGCTGAGGACACGGTGGAGGATGAGGAGGCAGAGGCAGACATTGTTGCAGGTTCTACGGTGTGAGAACATGGAGGCGTAAGTGGAATTACCTGCCCAAGTTGCTGGTGTAGCTGTGCAGGAACCACATTCACCCAGTAAGCTGTAAAGGATATGTATTGTCCCTGAACATAGTTATTGGTCCACACGTCAGCGCTGTTGTGCACTTTGGCAGGCACCGACAGGCTCAAGGACTGGCTCACCTTCTGTTCTACTTATGTGTGCAGGGCTGGTACTGCCTTTTTGGCAAATAAATAACAGCTTGAGACTCTCCACCTTGGCTCGGCACAAGCCATCAGTTCTCTGAAAGGCGCAGAGTCCACCACTTGGAAAGGAAGGGACTGCAGCACCAGCTACTTGGCCATGAGCTCATTCAACTTTTGCGTAGTTGGATGAGTGCTTGCATACTGTTGTCTCTTGGCAAACGCTTTGGTGATCAATTACTGACAGAATGACTGTCGAGGAGTAGGAGAAGAGCAGGAGCATCAGGACCATCAGATGATGGGAAGGACAGACAGCTCCCTTCGGCTGAGGCAGTGGAGCCTTGACTGCCTGAAATCAGGTGTGTGCCATTGTGTAATGCAGCAGTTGATGCGACAGGCTGGACCACCACATCGGAGCCATGGTTCCAGGCAGGTAGGCTTCTGCAAAGCGGGTGGTCTACCCCAGGCATGTTTGGCTTCTGACCTCCCACTGCTGCCATCCTGCTGACTCCCAGCCACGCTAGAGACTTGCTGGCTCCTCTGATGCCTCAGGGGCAAGCTGCCACCCCTTTCTCCCGATGATGATGAAGCCCCTAATTCACCTGGCTCCCAACTGCGATCCGCTACATCATCATCATTGAGTACTGTCTGCATATCACTGATGTCCTCCTGAATGGTCTCTGGGTCAGGAGTGTGACGGCTCGCAACACCAGCTCCCACGCTACTCTGCTTATCACTACTTGCCTGCCTACCGGAGGAAGCGGCGGATGTCTCCTCTGTATCTTGGCTGGCCAGTAGTTGCTGACTGTCCTCTAGTAGCTCGTCCTCACTGTATAGTAGGCCTGAGCCCACAGAATATAATACTTCTCTGGCTATGGTAACAGAAATGGACTAAGGCAGATTGAGGTCAGGTGAGGGTACAGGGCCTCCTTACGGGCCTTGCCAACTATGGGTTGTGTCTGACGAACCCACTAACTGGCTGGGGTTGTCTGATGTCACTTGGGATGAAGTGGATGACCGAGTCAGCTATTCAAGAACCGCAGGGTTGCTGGGGAAGACACATTTGGTAGATGACACCGGGAGCTCAGGACTCTTGCTGCGACTCCTGCTGTCACGCCCCCCTTACTCTGCTGCAACCTGTGCCAATAACATGTAGGCCTCTGCCCCTCCCCTGTGCAGGGCCTGTTACATTTCTGTCTGACATACTGTTAGATCAAATAAATAAATAAGGAAATTAAAACACCCCAAAAAAGTCTGTATTTTTTTTTACTTCACCACACAATGGCTAATAAGCCCTTTTCTTACACTAATACATGCCAAAATGGCTTTAATACATATAACAGCACAGCTAAACGGTAAATAAAAATATTTTTGTTCCACTAATGCGTGCCAAAAAGGGCTTTAGAACATATAACTGCCCCGCTGAACGGCAACTAATATATATATTTTTCCACTAATACACACCAAAAAGGGCTTTAGAACATATAACTGCACAGCTGAACAGCAACTAATATGTATTTTTGAGCCACTAATACACACCAAAAAGGGCTGTAATTTTCTCACTTAACCACACAATGGCTAATAAGCTTTTTTTTTTTTTACCACTAATACAAGCCAGAAAATGCTTTAGAATATATAACTGCACCGCACAAGGGCAAATAAGACATATACATATTTCCTTGTAATAAACCCTGTTAATGGCTGTATCAAACACCACTTGCACCCCAATAACAAGAACGGTTTTCTGGAATTACAGAGTTGTATATTGGCAATTCGGATCTGCAGTCAGTGCAGCAAGGTGTAATAGGTTTGCTCCTATTACCCAGGCTGTAAACTCCCCTACTGAACCCTGTTTTGGTTCAATACTGTGGAATGTTTTCTCCCTATCCTTTCCCTGAACTTCTATACAGCAAAATAAAAATTTGAAAGTCTTTTCTACCACTGTCCATTAGCACCTGCTGACTTCTCTCCCTACATTAAGTACACTGGAAAATGGCTGAATCCAAGATGGCTGAGGCTATTTATAGGGTTGTGACATCACAGGGCTGGCTGTCTGCTGATTGGCTGCATGCATGGCATTGTGGGTGATCCCTCGTTCCCAGAGTTCCTTGCTCCATGTCCTAACACGTGCAGCAGCTATTTTAGGAAAAGAAGCAATTTGTTACCACGAAGGCGTGAGGAAATTCCACTTCGTCAACTTCGATTCGCTCATCTCTAGTAGTAAGGTATTGGTAGCTGTAGATTTGCGGAAGATCTTGGTTGTTATTTTTCTCGTCTGATTGATGCCGATGGAAAGGTCCAGGAATTTGAGGTGGGTATAACTGATCTCGTACATGAAATATAACCCTATTTCATTCATATTCAGGGAGAAGACAAATGCCTCAAATTCAATGCTTGTGCCTCTCCAAAGGAGGAATACATCATCAATGAACCTCATTCATAACATGATGAATGATCCATCCCTTTCCCAAATACAATCTCCTTTTCCCACCAGCCTATGTAAAGGTTGGCATAAGTTGGGGCACATGGGCTCCCCATCGTCACCCCCTGAGCAGGTGGTAGATGTCCCGATCAAAAGAGAATATATTATGTCTCAGGATGAATTGTAGTACTTCAGCCACAAATTTATTATGCAATGAGATATGTGTTCCTATGTCCGTCAGGAGCACTCTAACAGCTGTAGAAAGCCTCAACATCCAGGCTTGCTAAGAGTGTATCTTCCTCACAATATACATCATTCAGACGCCTTAGCATATACATTAAGTCTAAAAAGTAAAGCATTTCAATTGTAAGAACAGAAATTTGTGCTCATGTTTTTGCACCTTGGGGGCACCAATGAGCCGGGTCTTCGGGGTATCCAGTCAATTAGCTGCATTTAAGGACAAGCAATCTCTGTTTTCTCCCTTCTTTGCATATTTTTATACGTACATGTATGTGCCCTACAACATTTGTGTCTAGGTGGAAAGAACTATATGATAGTGCACATTTAAGCTGGGAACTAGCGGTTTCAATAAATAACACAATGAAAAAAGAAAGTAAGTATTAATAAAAATAGCTGGTAATGTACTAAAACACATCTCAGGACTACACATTTCCTAACAATTATATTTCACCACAGTATGTCCACCTAAGTCACAGATTTTAGTGGTTGATCATCATCATCAGCAAACTAAAGCCTCTCTCACACATCAGTGAATCATGGACCTGTCCATGGGACCACAGACAGCTCACGTATCTATCGACTTTAATGTGTGTATACACACAACAATGGTTTTCCATGGACCTTAGGTCAATGCCCAATTTTTGTCTATAACTACAGATCCCTCACCCACGTTATTGTCTATGGGTCTGTGAAATCCAAGGACACAATACTGAAGCCTTCCGTGCATGCTTTTCACCACTCATTGCTAAGATAGACTCTGGAAATTTATTTTCAGCTGAGCATTGTGGATGGATGACACATGGCTGGCCAAAAGTTGACAGATGGACTGAACCCAGATTCTTGACGGACATCAGATTTTGGGGAACCTCAGGGTACCACAGTAGAAGAGTAAGGACTTCAGTGCTCAAACATTTGAAGATGATCCAAACTTTGTTTGTTATAAAACTATAATGCATTTTGGGCACAAAGTCCCTTATTCAAATGGCGAATATAAATATAACCTGAGGTTCCCCAGAATCTGCTACACATTCTTCTCCACGACTAGTTAATGCCATGGTGTTATCCTGGACACCTGCTGCTAACCATCATCTATGTTTCTTACCCTTTTCTATAGACCATAACAGTGGTTGTGACTTATCACAACCCTACAAGCTGAGCCCAATACCATTTAAGCTAGGTGAGCCCAATACCATTTGTTGCATCTCAACTATATTGTGTTATGCAGCTCCCAGCACTGATTTCTTTTCTTTTCCTTTTATAAGTAATATTCATGAACATCTTCACGGATGGACCACTGATTCGCTGCAAAGCCAAATTTCAACATATTCACCTAATCCATTTGCATGCGAAGAGCCCGCCACTGCCACCTTGTTTGGAGATACCATGTGAAATCTTGCGCATGGTGATGTTCGACATCACCGCACCGTCTTCAATCAAGATGTCCATGGGACTTTTCAAGATTAAAAAATGGATAAGGTATTTTTTTTTCTTTGAACTGATTAACCTAGAATGACAGTATTTATAATCTCAGATGTCGCAATTTGAGTTGAACGTGGCATCTTAGGGGTTCATTGGTGATGGGTCCACTTTGTCACAAAAGAAAATGCCCTTTGTGACAAAGTAATTAATCACAAATTGAATTTTCAACAACTTAGCGTATCTCTAATTGTAGTGTCTCTGTAAGTCTTCAAATTCTCCCTTTGAGCAATACAATGCACTATGCCATGAGTTTTCTTCCTGCACAGATTCAAACACCTATAACAATTTAACTGTAGCATCCGTTTTATGCATAAAATCAGACAGAGGCACAGTATGGATCAAGACTATGGGTTTTATATTACCTAGCTGTGATATACAAATTAATAATATAGCCATATATTGTACATGGACCATTTGAGTGCTACTCAGAGAAGTGTTTTTAATAACACACATTTTAAGCATGCTTAAAGTTAATGTCATTAAGCATGTGATTACCTCTAAATAATGTTTTTTGTGCATAATAGGAAAAAAAAGAGACGCTAGATAAAAATAAAAAAGTAACAAAATTGTAAATTAAAAATAATTTGAAAGGAATCTACACTGATAGTCCCGGCAAACACAGCAATTATTGTTTTAATCAAGTAAATTATAGCAACTACCAATTTTCATTATGTTGAAATTTACATTTCAGACATTAGTATGTAAATGGGCTTTATAGAATAATGGATTGCACGTGTGGTGTGTGCTGGAACAGCTAAAGATTAAAAGTATTTGTTAATCTGGTTGCGTTGCCGGAGATGTTTCCTCTCATAGATTTCAAGCTTGTTTTTCTTCCTTTTTATCCCATTTCCCATAGCAATAAACAGTTTCATTCATTATTATTCCCTTTAGGACTCACAGATGGATTGTATGTAGATTTGTAATATCCAGGATTTACAGCTTGCTCAGCCTACAGTCAAAGGTCTGCTTTTAAATTAGCATTTTTCATACATTTTATGTTATTCATATTCTGAGGGCTGCTTTGCAGGGGGTTTATAAAACATATCCAATTCAAGCATGAAAAAAGAGAAAATTTAAATAACGTATCGATATGCACTAGAGATGAGCAAATTGATTCTGAATGGAATAAATTCACATAAATTCTGCTGCCAAGCAAATCTTAAGTTTTGGCAATTTGTTTTGGGTAAGTCATGCAAAAACAGCACCAGCACTATTTTAATGTAGATGAGCAAGTTCACTCCATGTTTTTTTTTTTTTAAACCACATCAAAAAACACCTCTAAAAAGTCTCCTATTTGTTTACATTTTTTTCTATTTTGAAAAAAACTGTGTGGAAAAAAGAAACAGCATGCTCTATCCTGGAGATAAATCCAGATTTTCCAATTGAAATGAATGAGAAGCTCTAAAAAATTGGAAGATAAAAAAAGTGCCAAAAAATGCACCGTATTAACATACAGTAGTAATATACTGTAAAAGGCTGGAAAAAAAAGACGCCTGTCCATAGAGTTTAGCCTGCTATCCTGCAAATTAATCCAGAGGAAGGCAAAAAAAAAGCTACTTTTAAGGTAGCTGCCAATTTTCCTCACTTTAGGGGGAAAAAAATTCCTTCCCGACTCAGGCAGTCAGAATAACTTCCTGGATCAATCGGAAATAATAACAATATTAAAGATGCAGATACGGCAGCCCCGTGGAAAGAAAAAGGAAAGGAAAAGGGGGGGAATGGAGGGAGGGATAGGGGGGGTTTATAATTAAAAAAAAAAAAAAGGTAGCTGCCAATTTTCCTCACTTTAGGGGGAAAAAAATTCCTTCCCGACCGATCTCTAGTAACTATAACCTGTAACATTATTGCACTCCAGAAATACATCCAGGCCCCTCAGCACCATCAGCACCTCCTCAGGCAGAGAGTTCCACAGTCTCACTACTTCTATGTTTGTGTACAAACCTTCTTTCCTCCACATGCAGAGGCTGTCCTCTTGTCACAGTCACAGTCCTGGGGATAAATAGATGATGGGAGAGATCGCTGTACTGACCCCTGATATTTTTATACATAGGTTATTATTTTATGGTCACTATTTACCAGGTTTCCCCCAACCTGCACATCTCTTAGGGCTATTGCTTAGTCCAGTATGGCCGTCCCTCTAGTTGGGTCCTGAACCAGTTGTGAAAGTGTGTAATTTTCTTTGGTTATTTCCAAGAACCTGTTTACTTTATGAGATCTACAGGTTTCAGTTTCCCAGTCTATATTTGGGTAGTTGAAGTCCCTCATAATAACAATCTCATGATTTGCCACCTGGTCTATCTTATTTAGTAGTAGATTTTCTGTGGAATATTAGGTGGCTTATAATAAACTCCAATTAATAAATTATTTTTGTTTTTGCCTCCATGTATTTCTACCCACAGTGTCTCCATATGTTCATGTCCCTCACTTATATCTTCAATGATTCTGAATGGAATAAATTCACTTAAATTCTGCTGCCAAACAAATCTTAAGTTTTGGCAATTTGTTTTGGGTAAGTCATGCAAAAACAGCACCAGCACTATTTTAATGTAGATGAGCAAGTTCACTCCATGTTTTTTTTTTTTAAACCACACCAAAAACACATCTAAAAAGTCTCCTATTTGTTTCAATTTTTTATTTTTTTTTTGAAAATAACTGTGTGGAAAAAGAAACAGCATGCTCTATCCTGGAGATAAATCCACACTAATTTTCCAATTGAAATGAATGAGAAGCTCTAAAAAATTGGAAGATAAAAAAAGTGCCAAAAAATGCACCATATTAACATACAGTAGTAATATACTGTAAAAGGCTTGAAAAAAAAGACGCCTGTCCATAGAGTTCAGCCTGCTATCCTGCAAATTAATCCAGAGGAAGGCAAAAAAAAAGCAACTTTTAAGGTAGCTGCCAATTTTCCTCACTTTAGGGGGAAAAAAATTCCTTCCCGACTCAGGCAGTCAGAATAACTTCCTGGATCAACAACCGATTTCTAGTAACTATACCCTGTAACATTATTGCACTCCAGAAATACATCCAGGCCCCTCAGCACCATCAGCACCTCCTCAGGCAGAGAGTTCCACAGTCCACAGTTCCAATCTCATGATTTGCCACCTGGTCTATCTTATTTAGTAGTAGATTTTCCGTGGAATATTAGGTGGCTTATAATAAACTCCAATTAATAATTTATTTTTGTTTTTGCCTCCATGTATTTCTACCCACAGTGTCTCCATATGTTCACGTCCCTCACTTATATCTTCACGGAGTGTGGGCTTTAGACAGGACTTTACATGAAGGAAGACGCCTCACCCTCTCTGGTTTTGACAATCCTTTCTAAACAGACTGTAACCCTGTACATTAACTGCCCAGTCATAACTATCATCCAGCCATGTCTCAGTTATTCCCACTATGTCATAGTCCAACTCACACATCACTAATTCCAGCTTCCCAGTTTTATTACTCAGGCTTCTGACATTAGTATACAGGTGAAACTTGAAAAATTAGAATATTGTGCAAAGTTAATTTATTTCAGTAATGCAACTTAAAAGGTGAAACTAATATATGAGATAGTCCAGCAGAAATGATAACAATGGATGTAAGAAAAAGGGTAATAATTACAAAATAAAAAAAAGTCCAGCAGTGATACCCTATTATGCAAACAGATAGCAAAAGTTTAATGAGAATAAGGAACTAACCTATACACAGTAACCCAGGTGGGCCCAGACACGGCTAGATGAGCTACATCAGGGGTGGGGGAAGGTGTCCCTACCACTACTACCCTACTCTAGACCTCTGCCCAGGGATGTCCCCTAGTGGTGGGGACTCCCTGTCCTCGAGCCTAGCCTCACCTCCTGTCTAACCCTGAATTGGTGACAGGTGGTGAAAAGCTAGTGTCAGAGTGGCTTACCAATGGATGACTAACAAATGCGCAAACAAAAAAGGAAAAGGTGTCCGCTGTATACAGCCCTCGTGGCGAACCGCCAGGAGGTACGGGGAACACCTAGTATATAAAATACATACGCAGACAAACACACGCACACTGATACGATAGTATATGATGATATAAGGATGATAAACCACAACCCCGGGGGTAATAAGGGGTAAGTATGATTCAAAAACGGAGCCCATATACATGAAGCAGGCCCCGTTAAATAGTGATGCGTAATACAAAATTGCGTTAAAAATTACGTAAGGAAATCAGACCCAACCTTGATATAAAGGTAAATAGATAAATAAATCAAAGCCGAATGGTGGAGTACATACGGTCACTTGGCAGTAAAATAGGCGATGGAGGGTAATATGATGAACACATACTAGATGCGGACCTCTTAAGTCACAGAGGGCAAAAAGTCACAGTGCGGTAGACTGTGAGAGTGATCATCACAGGGCATCAAGAGTAATCACCCCGCGCATCACCCAAGTCATCTAGTATGAGTATAGCTGAAAAATCTGTTACTGCCAGCGTAAAGCAGCCCAACAGGCTGTGGCTCCTACGGTATAGGGCTGTTAACCATATAGTACATAAAGTCGATGTCAGTCTAGAACAGGGTCTGATACAATATATGAGATAGACTCATTACATGCAAAGCGAGATATTTCAAGCCTTTAGTTGTTATAATTTGGATGATTATGGATTACAGTTTATGAAACCCCAAAGTCACAATCTCAGGTACCCTTTGCTCAGGGGGTATGGATTAATTAGCTGACTAGAGTGTGACACTTTGAGCCTAGAATATTGAACCTTTTCACAATATTCTAATTTTAAGTTGCATTAATGCAATTCCTTTTAAGTTGCATTACTGAAATAAATTAACTTTTGCGCGATATTCAAATTTTTCGAGTTTCACCTGTACATACAATTAAGGGTACTTTCACACTAGCGTTTTTGTTTTCCGGTGTTGAGTGCTGTCACAGGAGCTCAATACTGAAAAAAAAGGATCCGTTTTATCCTAATGCATTCTGAATGGAGAGCATCCCGTTCAGGATGCATCAGGATGCATCAGTTTAGTCTCTCCTACGTTTTTTGGACAAGGAAAATACCACAGCATGCTGCAGTTTTCTCTCCGGTCAAAAACACTGAACACTTGCCGGAATGCCGGATTCGGCATTAATTTACATTGAAGCATTAAGTGTTCTGGCAAAACGGATCCGGATTTCCGGTCTGCGCATGCGCAGACCTTTAAAAATGCAAAGAATCTATACCAGATCCGTTTTTCCGGATGACACCGGAGAGACAGATACGGTATTTCAATGCATTTGTCAGACGGATCCATCTGACAAATGCCATCAGTTTGCATCCGGATTGACGGAACTGCCGGACGGAATCCTCTGCCACAAGTGTAAAAGTACCCTAAGAGGGTTATGCATATTTTTTACCCTACACCTTTCTTAATGAACTGTTGTAGTCCCTCCTTCCAATCCTCCTCCAGTTCCACCAAAATCTGTTGCGTGAACATCCTCTTAAATTGGTGGGGCAAGTAGGAGGGAGGATGAAGATGAAGAATCACATGATACTGGGAGGGAGGGGGTGAGAAGTTTGTCCTGTATTGTCTCAGAGGCTGACAGACAGCATGTGTGTTAGCTGTGTTTGCCAAAAACAGTAACAGAAACAAGCTAGCAATCAAGGTGTAATAGGGAAAGAATAAGGAGAACACAGATATATATACTGTAACAGGGTAAATTTAGGTTTTATCAGATAAAGCATACAGAACGAAGGACTGGTCGGTCAGTATTGTGTGTTTCATGTAACTGCTGGCAAGTGTTGCATTGCAAAATCCTGCAAAAAATTGATTTTGCTGCAAACACTGAGAAATTGCTTACTTCCTTTTTTCCCCTTAAAAAAAGTTTCAAATTATACATTTTACTATAATAACTCAATTAGTATACCTATGTTGGTAAACATATTTTACTGCAATAACTGCATTCGTATACTGCTATTAGTTAACTTAAAGATACCGTGCAGTTTTAGCAAAAGCCCCTTTTTATTTAAATAAAGGACCACAGACACACAGTTAAATAAACAAGAAGAGTGTCAATGAAGGGGAGGAAACCACTCAGAGGAACACTAGGACCTCCCCCCATAGATCTGCCTCTCTATATTAAACCCAGTGTTAGCTAGTATAACAATGCATTATAGTAAGATCTAGTGGTTATTGCTATAGCAGCATGTATTAAAACATGTGTGATAGTGTTCTCAAAAATGTAGGCCTGAAATTATATTGTGAAATCACACAACTGTGATCACAATTGTAAAGTTACAGCCACATGACTGGGTCACAAGACTGCGTTATGATCCAGTGACCAAGCCACATACCCAGTAATCAAGAAAACAGTAGTGATGAGCGGCATGGGCAATATTCGAATTCACAATATTTAGCAAATTTTTGGCCGAATATTCGCAATAAATTTGCAAATTTGAGAATTTGTGATCTCCAGTCATTATAATATTGATTGCAAAAATCGGCATTGTAATAAATTTGCAATAAAAATTACTGATTAGAATATTTGTGATCAACACGAATGGGCAACTTTCCTATTGGTTGCTAGCAGTGTTCAGTGTGAATATTCGGAAAGCAAATTTTTATTGCGAATATCGTCACTTTGAGAATTCGCAAATATTTTGAATATAGTGCTATATATTTGTAATGATGAACATTAGTTTTTTGTTTTTTAACACAGTACACATCAGGTGATCATCCTTCCCTTCTTCTAGCTTGTGGGCCAATGAGAAGACTTTGTCACAGCTTAGCAACATCGCTAGCAATCAATAGAAAAGTTGCCTGCCCCTTACTATACAAGTTGCACGTATTGCAAAAAAAATATGCGTATCATTAATTGCCAAAAAATCGCAACCATTTTCTCCAGTCTCAGGAAATTTATACCAGCTTGAAAAATGTAGCATAAGTGACCCACGCCGGTATTTCGCACGCATTACGTGAATACTACTCGCCAATATTCGCAATACATTTGCAAATACAAATATATAGCACTATAATCTAAATATGCGCAAATTCTCGAAGTGGTAATATTCGCAATTCCAATATTCACGCTCAACACTAGAAAACAGAGCACTGTGAGTGGTACTTGATATGTAAATAGCTAAAACATGGTCACAGAATGGGATCATGTGGCCAATTGTCAGGGAGAAAGTGTCTCAATACTACCTCTCTTTTTATGTCTCAAGGGAGCAGAACCTTATTAAAAGAATAAATATATGTATGCCCATAGTGACCTCTCATGGGTTAATATACAGTATTATTCCAAAATATATATTAAATATATTATAAAAACTATGGGAAAGACATGAATTCAACCCCTTATAGGACATACAATTTATGTTGGTGGATAAGTTTCCTAAAGTAAGCATGATGTGGTAAAGAATAGATGCATGGTCTATTTCTAATAAAAATATATAAATATAAAAGATATGAAAATCGACCCCAATTTATCCTAAATCACTTGCAAAAGCATCATTCAGACTGTGTGGGTGAGATTATTACGCTCGCTCGTTCTAAAACATCTACTTTTTAGTGACTACATTCTATTACAGAGATGCTTAGGTATTTTCTCAGTTGGTTTCTTCCCTTTTCTATTGCTTTTAAAATGTTTGATATATTTTTGAATAATGTTGTATATTAGCCCTTAAGAGATCTTTTTGTGTATATATATATATATATATATATATATATTATTTTAATAAGGTTCTGCTCCCTTGAGACTCACATTGAATGCTCACACTGTACCTTATTTATCTATTTATTTAGTTATTTATTCATTCATATATTTTCCCTTTTATGTATATTTTCCCTTTTATGTATGTGGATACATAGAAATGTAAAGAAAGCAATAAATTACAAAAAGAATTCACTTAAATTACTAAAACAGGATGGTAACGAGGAAGAATTGAAAAACTATAGGGGAAAAAATAGAACATGTAAAAGACAAATAAAAGCAGCCAAACTAGAGACCGAGAGATTAATTGCCAAAGAGAGTAAAACTAACCTTAAAATGTTTTTCAATTATATAAGTGGAAAAAGGATATATCTGAAGGTGTCAGCCCTTTACAGAGTAATTGGGGGGTGGGGGGAGTTGCAGAGAGCGATTAGGAGAAAGCAAAGCTATTAAATATGTTTTTCTCCACTGTATTTACTTAGGAAAATAAACTGTCAGATGAAATGCATAATGTAATAGTAAATTCCCTATTAAAAGTCCCCTGTCTGACCCAGGAAGAAGTACAGCTGCATCTTAAAAAGATTAAAATAGACAAATCACCAGAACTAGATGCCAATATTCAAAAACGCAACACTGAAACTATAGGCTGGTAAGTTTAACATCTGTTGTGGGTAAACTGTTTGAAGGTTTTCTAAGAGATGCTGTAACAGCAGCTGCTGTGCGTTGCTGTTCCCCTGCTTATCACCGTGGTCCTGGGTGCCGTGTTCAGCTGTGATCTGTGGCCGGTGCTTCCCAGTCCTGGGCTCTGTCTGTGTAGCTACTATTGATCTGAGATCCCCTCCACAGCTTCCTCTCAGCCCTGGCCACAGCATGCTTGCTGTTAATTTCTTGCAGCACTTCCCCATGCGTCACTTCCTGGGCTTTGTGGCTTAGGTTATGTGACCTCGCTGACCTATCCTAGCCGTCCTGTGCATATATAAGTGGCTCCCTGCCTGCTTGCCTTGACTCTCCTGCAGTCGATCTGGATTGCCTGACCTGTACCTGTGCTGCTTGCCCTGACCTTTTGTCTGTCTGACTATGCCTCTGCCTCATCCTTTGGTCCTGCACTGTTGCTCCTGGTAATGACCCCGCCTGCTGACATCGCTTGTACTTTTGGTACCTTTCTTAGGTATCTCCTGGTCCACCTGGTCCAGCTGCCTCGTGTGCCTATCCTCCTCAAGGTGTAGCTGCCTGGTGTGGCCACAACTTCGCAGCGGGGGAAGGTTCCCATGGCAACAGGACGCCTTCTCAGGAGTCCTGCTGTCCATGGTGCTGAACAGATCTATGCTAAAGGCATAGATCTGTTCAGACAAAGTGTAAGTAAAATACAGTACAGTACAATATATATTGTACTGTACTGTATTATACAGACATTAGACCCACTGGATCTTCAAGAACCAAGTGGGTCTGGGTAAAAAAAAAGTAAGAAAAAGTAAAAAAAAAAGTGAAAATCAAAAAGCACATTTATCACTAATTAAAAATGAAAAAAATAAAATTCCCTACACATGTTTGGTATCGCCGCGTCCGTAACGACCTGATCTATAAAACGGTCATGTTACTTTCCCCACACGGTGAACGCCATAAAAATAAAAACTATGAGAAAATTGAAATTTTCTTTGCCCACCTTACGTCCCAAAAAAGGTAATAAAAGTGATAAAAAAGTCGCATGTACGCCAAAATAGTGCCAATCAAACCGTCATCTCATCCCGCAAAAAATGAGACCCTACCCAAGATAATCGCCCAAAAACTGAAAAAACTATGGCTCTTAGACTATGGAAACACTAAAGCATGAATCATAACAGTAGCAAAATTAGTTATGACGTAGCAAGGAAAAAAATGTAATGGTTGGGGGTCACCACAACATGAGGAACTGTATTAAGGGGTCACGGCTTTAGAAAGGTTGAGAACCACTGCTCTAAAGTGTAGAAAATAGCGTTTTTCATTTAGCCTTCCTCTGGATCAACTTGCATGATAATGGGGTGAACTGGATGTGCAGATGTCTTTTTTCGGCCTTATAAACTATGTTACTATGTTACTAATGTTGCAAGACATGAACCTCCCCAAACCTGTTCCCCACTGTGTCAGCAGCCATGCAGGACATTCTGCTGATGGTGAGGCACCCATCACATGAAGTTTACTTGCTGTCATGGGCGTAGCTATAGGGGGTTCAGAGGTAGCAATCGCTACCGGGCCCAGGAGCCTGAGGGGGCCCAAAGACCCTTGTGCCACATAAAATGGAAATTAAATAAAAAGAAAAAAAATATTTTTGGTTTAGCTGTAGTTTTTGTAAAAGTTGTTGGCACTTGTACACTGTTCATTTCCAGCACATACACTGCTCGCAAAACATTAGGATATTTGGCTTTCAGGTGAAATTTATGAAAAATGTTAAAAATTCACGCCACAGTAATTTTATATCATGAAAGTAGGACATTTACGTAGAAGCATGCAATGGTGATTTCCTCATCTCAAGCAATTTATTGAAACAAACGCTAACAACAGTGGTGGGTATACCCCCACAAAAAATGTCAATGTCTCAAAAACTGGTCACATGGCCTTAAACATCAATTACAGCTTGACAATGACGCCTCAAGCTGTTCAGAAGTCAAATTATTGTTTGCTGAGGCATGGCATCCCACTTTTCTTGAAGGGCGGCCCTCAGGTCATTGAGGTTTATGGGTGCAGAGTTATGAGCCTCTACAGGGCGACTCAGCTGATCCCATAAGTTCTCAATTGAATTATGGTCTGGAGAAGATGCAGGACACTCCATTTGAGGTACTCCAGTCTCCAGCAGCCATTCTCTAATGATGCAACCTCGATGAGCTGGCACACTTTAGTCTATGAAGAGGAAATTAGGCCTGTGCTGTTCATGCAGAGGCACAATGACTGGATTAATGATGTCATTCAAGTAGTATGGGCTTGTCACAGTAACATTCACAAAGTGTAGGGCAGTTCTGTATTGACTAGGCACACCTGCCTATGCTATAACACCACCTAGCAGTCCATATGGAGAGCCGGATCTCCTAGAAATTCCTTTGCTCTCTGAGCGCATGGTAAAGGAGAGCACCGGAGCATGAAATGGGGGCTGCCTGGGTGAAAATGTGGGTATGTCCAGGTTCAAACCCCTTTAATATGCTGTACTATATGAAAATGTTTTAACAGATCTAGCAATGTGTTAAACCGGGCTTGTTTGCAGAATTTAGTGGACTGTAAACAAAATCACAATACTTTTATGGGGAAAATATGGTTCTATGTTGGTATATGAATGGACACGTGGCAAAAATACTGATCTGGAATGCAAGTACTGATAGTTGTCTATACACTGTCAATTCACTGTTAGTGCAGGAAAAGTGAAATACTTTCACTATTAATAAGGTAAAAACTACTTCTGTGTTCAGTGCTGTTACAAGCTTGTCGTTGTTTTGATTCGCTCTCAGAAAGTCCATCTGTCAATTGTGTAGAAGAGGATACAATTGGGACTGAGCTACTGAGGATGTGTGACTACCAGTGCTGACATATGAAGTGGACATTATGAAAGAAAATCAAAAGAACCCCAGAGGACACCTTAATACGTTATCAGCAATATCTAGTCACATACAGAAATGTATGTATTGTGTGATCTAACAGGGAAAATTAATAGTATATTTTCAAATACTTGCTAATCTTTCTTGTCTAGAATTTTTTTTCCTAGCTGTTGCCATTAACATGAAATAAAACATTAACTTAAAAAAAATACAAATAAATGCCCAGAATTAGTTTCAATGCTCAAAAGAACTCATAAGAGCAATTTGTTTATATGCCCGTGTAGGCGTTTCTTGTTTATATGCTGTGTCACTGGTATACACTGTGTAGCTGCTGCCTCTCAGACTGCAGCTAGCTCCCCTCCACATGACTTCCTTCTGTCTCTTCTCAGCAGGGGGAAAGAGGAGCTTACTGGCTTAGTATGAGCCACATTGCACACTGCCTGCAGTCTTTTTATCTCCTCCAGTTCTTTTTGCATCCTGCCCCTGCCTCCTCATCAGATCCTTCTTCAGCTCAGCACTGTCCTCTCTCTCCCTTTCACATATGAGTCCCATGCACTGTCCTCTCTGCCTCACTCTTGCCTCTCTCAGATCTCACTTGCAGGTCTGTGCCGCAGTCATTAGCTCTTCTCTCCCCTGACCAGTCTCTGCAGAGCTGGGCAATGGTAGTGCTGGGCTGGGCAGGGAAGAGAACCATTGACAATACACAGAGATGATGAGTTATTATGGCTAGAAGAAGATGAGGAGAGGTCAGGGACTTTACACAGCGCAGTACCGCCCTCTCTCGCTGAGGTCATTTCTAAAGGGCTATGCTACACAGAAGGGATTGTAGACACAATGTCAGCAAGGAGAACAACAAGGTCACAAGACTGCTTTGAAAATAAGCTAAAGGGAGCAGAAAAGATACTAAAACTATATTAGAAATTTTCTACTCTGGCCAAGGAAAGTTTAAGGGGGCATAAAAGTCTAATTCCTAATGGAAAACCCCTATGAAAGGGTTGTGTCACTTCAGAAAATGTAATATATCATGTAGAGAAAGTAAATACAAGGCACTTACTAATGTATTGTTATTATCCATATTGCTTCCTTTGCTGACTTGATTTGTTTTTCCATCACATTATACACTGCTCGTTTCCAAGTCCTAGCCTATGTGCACTTCCAATAAATTTAATTAAAGTGAATTCCTGTAAAATAACCCTGTCAATCATATTTTTTTTCATGAAAAAATATCCGTACTGATAATCTTAAGATTTTAATAAATATTTTTGTTACTAAAGAAATATGGTTTTATTTAATAATCTGGCAGTTACTATCACATGATTTAAAGATGCTGATGTACACTGCAGGCACACCAAATGAAACCATTCATCATTGTGTTTCTACGAGTAGATTAAATCAGCAGAAAGAAACATTTTATATATGCAATTGATTAATATATAAATTACTATCTTTACATTTTTCCTGGAATCTCTTAGATTAATCTTTACTCATTTAGGCAGGCTTATCTCATAATGGCTTAAAAGAGCAAGGAAGTCATTATTTTTACATTAAAGTATCAGCATCTTGCACAAGTTCCTGAAATGTAATTGTCTTTTTTTTTTTTCCGAGAGCTTGTTTGGCTAAACAAAAAGCGATTATTACAGTATAATAACCTTCCTGTCTATGTTTGGTGACTTGTGTTAATTCTTAAATAAAAACATGCAGTGCCATAAGAAAGTCTATACTCCTTGGTGATTTTCCTGTTTTGTTGCTTTACAGTTAAAATTATTTAATTTAGATTTTATGGAAAAGTATACATCAAGGTTGGGTTATAAAAAATAAATACCCCAAACTTCAAACATCCAGCGGTGTACTAATAAATCCAGTATATCAAAAGTTAAGAATCTTACAGCATCTGGCAGCAGGCTATACAATTTAGATCATGGGTGTCAAACATGCGGCCCGCAATGAATATCTTTGCGGCCCGGCAAAGATGCAGCATCGCAGACTGCTATGTATGAGCCGGGAGAGAGGAGGGGCTGGAGTCCGTAACTAGGGGCGGGGCCCGGTGCAGTCACTGTACTCTTACACCGGGCCCCGCCGCTCACCAAAGTATTTATAAATGTGAATCCTTATCCTGTTATTAAGTTGAACTAACGCTGCCCTCTCCCATGTTCCCATGCCCCCCTTACTTAAGCTTCAATAGCAGGCAGAGAGGACAGTAGCAGTAACGTCACTCACTGACGTCGAGCGCCTGCTCCGCCCACTTTATGAATGAAGCAGGCGGAGCAGACGCGTGACGTCAGTGAGTGACGTTACTGGTGCCGTCCGCTCTGCCTGCTATGGAAGCGTGTTCGTAAGTGCTGTGGGGATACAGGGGAACATGGGAACATGGGAGAGGGCAGCGTTAGTTCAACTTAATAACAGGATAAGGATTCACGTTTATAAATACTTCTTGAGCAGAGGGCCGGTGTATTGGGGGACACTGTTATGAGGGGGATCTGTGGATGACATATAGCAGTGTCATCCACAGATCCCCCCCATAACAGTTCCATCCACAGATCCCCCCCACCTCATAACAATGACATCCACAGATATCCCACCCCATAGCAGTACCATCCACAGATATCCCACCCCATAGCAGTTCCATCCACAGATATCCCACCCCATAGCAGTACCATCCACAGATATCCCACCCCATAACAGTTCCATCCACAGATCCCCCACCTCATAACAATGACATCCACAGATCCCCCATAACAGCACCATCCACAGATCCCCCACCCCATAACAATGCCATCCACAGATCCCCCCACCCCATAACAATGCCATCCACAGCTATCCCACCCCATAGCAGTACCATCCACAGATCCCCCATAACAGTGCCATCCACAGATCCCCCATAACAGTGCCATCCACAGATCCCCCATAACAGTGCCATCCACAGATCCCCCATAACAGTGCCATCCACAGATCCCCCATAACAGTGCCATCCACAGATCCCCCATAACAGTGCCATCCACAGATCCCCCATAACAGTGCCATCCACAGATCCCCCATAACAGTGCCATCCACAGATCCCCCATAACAGTGCCATCCACAGATCCCCCATAACAGTGCCATCCACAGGTCCCCCATAACAGTGCCATCCACAGGTCCCCCATAACAGTGCCATCCACAGGTCCCCCATAATAGTGTCACTCACAGACCACCATTAATTCAAAGCCCACCAAAAGCACAACTTTTGGTTAAAAATATTTTTTTCTTATTTTCCTCCTCAAAAACCTAGGCGCGTCTTATAGTGAAGTTTAATATTTGTGTGTGTATATATATATAATAATCATTCCTCCTTGGTGGTTTTATCGTGAATACATTTTCACTTTTTGATATTTGTTGATTTATTACCTAGTTGCCACGTCGGCTTGGTCTTGCGGTTTAGCTGGTTTCCTAGTAGCCACAATATTTTTGCGAGCATCATTACGTCATAACGACACCTGCGGCTTCCCGTTCCCGTTTTTTTTTTTTTTTATGCAGCCCACATAAACTTAATTTTGTTTTTTTGGCCCATGTTAGCCTTTGAGTTTGACATGCTTGATTTAGATGGTCAAAAATAAATGTCATAATGGAAGTTTTTAGGTTTAACCAAATCTATCCTCAGAAAAATACCCAGAAATCAATGTAATTTTGTTTATAAGGTTAGTTATCATCTACTTGATATGTTTAGGACAATGCTGATACAAAACTAAAGTACTGTTAAAAAATAGCACAACAATGCCGCTAAGAAAATATTCTGTTAAAGAAAAAATAGACAGCAGTACTGTCTGGCAGCTACAGCTCACACTCTTGAAGCAGAGACATCAGAAAATAGGTGGTACTCTACACGAAATAGAGATCTAGTATCCAGAGAAAGGAAAAAGATGAAGTGTAGTACTCACCATAAAATTCAACTCCTTTATTTCATTGTTGATTGAATTTATTTAATTGTTATAAAATCACATTGAGAGATACAAGGAAGCCGGTGATGGCCGTTTTGTGTGTTGCACGCTTCCTCAAGTTCTCAAAATGGCAGGCAAAAGCACTTGTGAAGAATGTTGCAGCAGTCTCAGAGTGGTAAAAAAAAAAAGAGCTGATACTTCATTGATCCCCTACCATTTCCATTTTGATGCTGCTTGAAACCCTACTCTTTATTTCCTCTTCCTGTATTAACATACATGGAAATGCCCTCCCATCCAATAATTGGCTACAACAGTGACTTGCATAAGACAATGATTGCCAGTTTGAAATTGAAGTAGGAAGTTCAGAGCAATGGGGACCTGGACAGAATAGAAACAGCAGCAGTGGGGCATTGGTGAGCTGACTTATTTTATTTTGATGAAGGTGCCATCAACATAATCAACTGCATCCTCTAGTTTAGGGTTACTAGTCCAGAAAAGGTAATAACTCTTGATATAAGGGTCCATTCAAATGTCCGCAGAATGGGTCCGCAATCGTTCCGCAAATTGCGGAACGGGTGCGGACCCATTTATTCTCTATGGGACAGGAATGGATGCAGACAGCACACAGTGTGCTGTCCGAATCCGCATTTCTGGATTGCGCCCCCGATATTCCGGTCCGCGGCTCTGGAAAAATATTGAACATCTCCTATTCTTGTCCCCAATTGTGGACACCAACATGTCCTATTCTTGTCCCCAATTGCGGACAAGAATAGGCAGTTCTATGGGGGTGCCGGCCGGGTGTATTGCGGATCTGCAATTTGCAGATCCACAATACACTACGGACGTGTGAATGGACCCTAAGTGTAATTTTAATATATATGCATCATTCCGCAGTTTATATTTAAATTCATATTAGTAATGTAGGTTCCAAATTAATCAGGCAGAATGTTTTACAGCTATATAACATAATATGTGGAAAAAATATCCAAAAAGTAAGACCCTCCCAATTTCATGATGGACCAGTCACCAATATAGTATATAGGGCAGCTCAAGGGTGAGATTTTTTTTTTTTTACTTTTTATATCAAATAAAAGAATTGTAAGTATAAAATGCTTATGAATCTCAAACTAAAGGTATAAATATAGTTTTAATCAAGTCAAAAGAGCAGGCACACCACCTTCTGGAATAAAACTGTGACAGTAATTTATTCCAATGCAATATTAGTAAACCATAAAAGGATCAAGATAAAATATGACTAAAAACATATACTCAATACATAATTAGTGCATATATCCAATACAGATGAACAGAAGCATATACTCAATACATAATATGTGCAGCTATCCAATACATAATAAAATTATATTGAAATAAAATCTAATAAAAATGGTATATTTATACATTTTATATAAATTATATATATATATATATATATATATATATATATATATATATATATATATTATATAATATAGTATAGTATATGTTTTAATTCATATTTTATCTTGATCCTTTTTATGGTTTACTAATATTGCATTGGAATAAATTACTGTCACAGTTTGACTCCAGAAGGTGGTGTGCCTGCTCTTTTGACTTGATTTCTACCCTCACTTTATACTGGGTGGGTGACCCAGTGAGCAGTGAACCCACAGTTATCCATCCATTCAAGTGTTCAGACTCTCATCTGTTTATTTCTGTTTATTTCATAAATATAGTTTTCTCTCTGCAGTTACCACTTTCATTTTTTATTCTCTGTACTTTAGATCAAAGCCTGCTACTAAATCATGGAGATCTGCTTCATTATTTTTCAAGCATGTACTTCATGCATCCCCATGCATTCATCATGTATTCATAAATGACTCTTATTGTTTGGGAACAACAGCATATGGCCACACCTAATGCAAATGTGACTAAAACCTGATAAACGGCAGTTATGTTCCTTCACCAATAGTCTATAGTTCAGTGATACAACAACCCAAGGGCAATCTCCCTCACGGCAGGCAAACTCTCTGATTCATTATTTAAAAAGGTTGCAGTCCTCAAGTGATAATCCATTTTATACCCCGGAAGGGTAATTTACAGTGTAGGATCAGATAGTCCTAATCTTGGACTCCAAGATTGAGGTAAATTGCTTCCCCTGGGCTAGGTCCAGGAGGACAGAGACAAGACTGTCTCCTCTCCTTCCTCCTAACTCCTAGTCTCTCATATGATCTCTAACCTCAACTCACTCCTAACTTCCTGTGGCTGCAATATATAAATGGTGTGATGGAGACCTCTAGTGGTTGAAACATGTAGTACATGTTACCAGCCTGAAATATGGATTTAGCAGCATAGACAAAAGAATAGTGCTAAATGACATCACACAATATATAACAATTTGGGGTGGACCATAAACGGATATGTGGAACACTACACCTTCATGTATTCTTTCTATATTTTGACTGATGCATGTATGCTATGATTCTTTGCTAAAAAAATAATCATATATCTATATTAATTAAACAATTAGCAATTTATACCTCTACTTGATATTTTATTAAGTTAATATTAAAGGTTAAGTTTTAATTTAATAAAATATGGCTCAAAACCAAGATTACTGTTTAAAATAGAATGTTGTTATGAATACTGTTTGTAAAAGAAATAAGTATAGGTTGAACAACATATGGAAATACATAGGAAATGCTAAGACCATAATTAAATCCACAGTTTCAAAATATGAATCAAATCACTAAGGATAAAAATACAAGAAATTAACTACAGATCACATTTAGTTTCTATGGAAACATTGCTATCTTAAATCACAAATTATATTTCTTTACCTACTTGCCTCTTGAAAAGTCTCTACTTAATCCATATCTTACCTAATATGTTGTAGTCAGTTGCTTTATTCTTAGCTCACACAAATAGTAGCATGATGTACCAAGAATAGCTGCAGTTGCGTTCATTAAAAGTAGTAGTGAATTTTTACATTTATATTTTGTACTACTAGCATCAGAACAATTGATGTCAAAGACCCACCAGTTTGCTAAAATCTACCTGACACAATTTTTTACCTTACCAGTGGATATCTACAACAGGTCACCTTTAGTGTTGTGCGAACATGCTCGGCCGAACACCATTTTCACTTGAGCATTGCGATGCTCGGCACATCGCGATGTTTGGCTGAACACCACATGTGCTCGAGCGCAATGCTCGAGTCACCTCCCCGCACGTTTGTTGGCTGCTGTGCAGCCAATAAACGTGAGGGGCAGTACTGGCCCTCACTGTAATGCCATAGCCATGTTGGTTACTGGCATTATAGTGAATGGCTGGCCGGAACGTGTCATCGGGTGCAATATAGCACCCAATGACACGTGGTTCGGCTCAGTCTTAGTCAGGGAGAGCTGCAGAAGAAGAGACAGATAGTGTAGGGACAGGGATTGATTAGTGTTGAAAGGTGTTAGAGACCCAAAAGTCCTTTTAAGGACTATCGTTTTATCTGGCTGCAATATATATATTGCTAGCAGAAGGACCCGGCTTTGTGCGGGTATATTGTATCAATTTTATTTTATGTTTCAGTGTGTCGTAAAAATATATCAACAGTTTCCCCCATAACAGTGACCTCTACAGTACCCGCCCGTTTAACAATGACTTTCACAGTGGCCCCCCTTTAACAGTGAACTCCACAGTGCCCGCCCCTTTAATAGTGACCTCCAAAGTACCCGCCCCTTTAACAGTGACCTCCACAGTGCCAGCCCCTTTAACATTGACCACCCCTTTAACAGTGACCTTTATAGTGGCTGCCCCTTTTGCAGTTAATTTCACAGTGCCGCCCCTTTAATAGCAACTTTTACAGTGCCCACACCTTTAACAGTGACCTCCACAGTGCCCGTCCCTTTAAAAGGGACCTCCACAGTGGCGCCCCTTAACAGTGACCTCCACAGTGCCCACCCCTTTAACAGTGACCTTCACAGTGCCCACCCATTTAACAATGACCTCCACATTGCCTGACCCTTTAACAGTGACCTCCACAGTGCCCGCCCCTTTAACATTGACCACCCCTTTAGCTGTGACCTTCATAGTGGTCGCCCCATTAACAGTGACCTCAACAGTGCCCTTCCATTTAACAGTGACCTTCATAGTGGCCGTTCCTTTAACAGTGCCTTCCACAGTGCCCGTCCCTTTAACAGTGACCACCCCTTTAACAGTGACCTTCATTGTGGCCGCCCCTTTAACAGTGACTTCCACAGTGCCCGCCCTTCTAACAGTGACCTCAACAGTGCCCACCCCATTAACAAAGACCACCTCTTTAACAGTGACCTTCATAGAGGCCGCCCATTTAACTGTGACCTCCACAGTGCCCACCCCTTTAGCAGTGATGTTCACAGTGCTCACCCCTTTAACAGTGAACTCCACAGCGCACGTTGGTTTAATAATGGCCCCTCCCCCATGCATGTAACAGTGTAGTAGTGCCGTCATATGACTGAATATTTAAGGACCTGGGAAATGCTAAAACCTGTGATCAGTTATTATGGTAACCTGGAGTAGGGCCTGCAAACTTCTATTGGCTAATAAGGGACATGTGACCCTGTAAATGGCAGTTTGGATTTAAGTGAAAGGCTTGCTGGCTTCTGTTGGCTAATGCAGGTCATTTTTTGGGAATATCTCAGGAAAGGTACGTCCGGAAGAGCTGACCTGATGTACCTGTGTGCCACATTTGGTGAAGATCGGTCCAGTCGTTTGGTCACGCATAAAGAACGCTTAGACATCTAGACTGACAGATAGAAATTCATCTTTATGTATATAAGAGACTAGGAGAAGGACCTGGCTTCACTCGGGTATATTTCATCTATTTTATTTTATGTTTCCGTGTTTCGTAAAATTATATTGACAGTTTCCCCATAACAGGGACCTCTACAGTACCCACCCCTTTAACAATGACCTCCACAGTGCCCGTCCCTTTAACATTTACCTCCACAGTGGCCGCCCCTTTAACATTGACCTCCACAGTGCCTGCCCCTTTAACAGTGACTTTCACAGTGACCGCCCATTTAACTGTGACTTTCACAGTGACCGCCACTTTAACAGTGGCCGCCCCTTTAACAGTGACTTTCACAGTGACCACCCCTTTAACAGTGACATTCAGTGACCGTCCTTTTAACAGTGACCGCCCCTTTAACCAGTGACTTTCACAGTGGCTGCCCCTTTAACAGTGACTTTCACAGTGACCGCCCCATTAACTGTGACTTTCACAGTGACCGCTCCTTTAACTGTGACTTTCACAGTGACCGCTTCCTTTAACTGTGACTTTCACAGTGACCGCCCCTTTAACAGTGGCCACCCCATTAACAGTGACTTTCACAGTGACCGCCCATTTAACATTGACTTTCACAAAGACTGCTCCTTTAAAAGGGACCTTCATAGCGCTCGCCACTTTAATAACAGTGACCTCCACAGTGCACGCCCATTTAATAACAGTGACCTCCACAGTGCTCGCCCCTTTAAAAACAGTGACCTCCACAGTGCCCAGCCCTTTAAGCAGTAAAGAAAAATGGCTGGGTTGTTATGGAAACCTGGAGTAAAACTGTGTTTATGGCAGTTGGAATTTAAAGAGAAAGACTTGCAGGCTTCTATTGGCTAATGCAGAACAATTTTGGGAATATCTCAGGAACGGCACTTCCTAGAGAGCTGAGCCCCGGTCTAAAATCTTCTCGGATACCTGATGTACCTGTGTGCCAAATTTGGTGAAGATTGGTCCAGTGGTTTGGGCGCGCATAAAGAACGTCTAGACGTCTAGACAGACAGACAGAAACTCATTTTTATATATATAAGAGATTAGCGCAACCTGCACTAAATTGGGTGCATTTGTATGGCCGCTTCTGACAGTGACACAACCACTGCTATATCTGTTGTGTTACAGTAGTGCATCCTAAATATCTGTGACATTGAGCGCAATTATTTGGCTGCTGCTGACAGCGACATTACCTGTGTTGCATCTCCTATATAACGTTTGCACATCCTAAATATCTGTGACATTCAGTCTAATTTTTTTCTTAGCCGCTGGTGACAGCAACATTTCTTGCGCTACATCTCCTGTATAACGTTTGTGCATCCTAAATATCAGTGACATTCAGCCTAATTTTTTACCCGCTAGTGACAGTGACATTACCTGCATCACATCTCCTGTATAACGTTTGCGCATCCTAAATATCTGTGACATTCAGTAAAATGTTTTCCCTGCTGGTGACAGCGACATTACCTGTGCTACATCTCCTGTATAACATTTGTGCATCCTAAATATGTGTGACATTCAGTCTAATTTATTTGCGCATACACTTACAAAACCTGTGCTACTGTACGTGTGACATACTTGCAAGCATATATACCATTTAATATGCTCAACGCGAGCAGTAAGGGATGGGGAAGTTGCCGTGCTGCTGATGGTGCACGCAGAGGCCTTGGCCCTGAGCGCGGTGAAACTGTGCCTGCTGCCAGAGCACAAGAAACATACTCATCCATGATACCTAGCTTCATGTCCCAGTTTGCAGGGCGGTGCAGGAAACCACTTTCAAAGTCACACCAATATGACCAGGTGGTCGGTTGGATTGCAACAGATAATGCTTCCAATCAGTTAAGCACCACCCTGTCTTCCACTAAGTCCAGTCTCAGTAGCCAATAGTCTGATCAACACAATCCTCCCCCTGATTCTCCTTAGAAAACAAGTGATCCTACACTCGGATATTCTAAGGAGCTCTTTTCAGCATCATTCCTTCATTTGGGCCTCTCGCCAAGTCTGCTTGAAAAGGGACATGAGGAGATCTTGTGCGCTGATTCCCAAACTCTTGAGCATCCACAGTCAGAAGAAGATGACAAGGAAAGTGCAGACGATTAAAGTATTGTCATTTGCAACCTGTGCCGTAACAAAAGGAGTAGGGGCGTGACCACTAGCAACCTCACCAGCATAATCCGCCACATAGCATCAAAGCGCCCTAATGGGTGGGACGAACGCCTGGGTCCATAATCTGTGTCTGCGGGTCACACCACTGCCTCCTCTTCCCCTGTGTTATGTGCTGGCCAATCCCCTGACCAAGACGCAGGCCCGGATGCCTCTCGCCCTGCACCTGGACCTTTGCAAGCACCATCAGCTGGCACATCCACTTCTGTGTCAAAGCGCAGCGTGCAGATGTCCATACCCCAGGCCTTTGAACGAAAGCGCAAATACCCAGCTACCCACCCACAGGCCATAGCACTAAATGTGCACCTTTCCAAATTGCTGGCCCTGGAAATGTTGCCATTTAGACTTGTGGACACTGAGGCTTTCTGCAGCCTGATAGCGGTGGCTGTCCCTCGTTACTCAGTCCCCAGCTGCCACAATTTTTCCCAGTGTGCCATGCCAGCCTTACACCAGCATATGTCCCGTAACATTACCCATGCCCTGACCAACTCAGTTATTAGGAAGGTCCACTTAACGACTGACACATGGACAAGTGCTTTTGGCCAGGGAAGCTACATTTCTCTGATGGCACACTGAGTGAATGTTGTGAAAGGCCCTGGGATGGCACGGGTGTAACCGATGCCAAGGATTGCAGGCCCTATTTTCATCAGGATTTACCCCCACCACCATTAGTGGCTGCACCCCCCCCCCCCCCCCCCTTGTCTACCTCTGAATTCTCATATTGCAGCCCCAGTCAGCCATCAGTCAGTAGCTGAAAGCAGTGTAGCACTGCAGTGGGGAAACGGCAAGCCGTGCTGAAACTAATTTGCTTAGGTGACAAACAGCACACCGCCGCAGAGCTGTGGCAGGGTATAAGGGCCAGACTGAGCTGTGGCTTTCGCCACTCAACCTACAACTAGGCATGGTTGTGTCTGATAATGGCGTAACTTGGTGGCGGCTTCGGAGCACGGCAAGCTCACACACATACCATGCCTAGCCCGTGTGTTTAACTTAGTGGTTCAGCGGTTTCTCAAAACCTACCCCAATTTGCCTGAGCTACTGGTGAAGGTGTGCTGCGTGTGTGCCCATTGCCGAAAGTCATCTACAGCTGACGCTGGTCTGGCAATGCCTGCAGCAGCGCTTGGAATTGCCAGCTCACTGACTCTTGTGCTACGTGAGCACGCGCTGGAACTCCACGTTCCACATGTTGGCCAGGCTTTGTGAGCAGCAGAGGGCAGTAGTGGAATACCAGCTGTAACATGGTCATCACCTTTCCAGTCAGCTTCTGCTCTTCACAAGTGACGAGTGGGCATAGATGTCTGACCTCTGTGGTGAGGTTTTACGCAACTTTGAGGAATCAACACAGATGGTGAGCGGCAATAACGCTATTATCAGCGTAACCATCCCACTTCTGTGTCTACTGAAAGGCTCACTGCTCACAATAAAGGTGGACGCTTTGCATGTGGAAGAGGTGGAAATGGGGGAAGACAGTACACAGGGTCCTCTTACATCTTCCCTAAAACAAACTACGTCTAAAACAACGTGAAGCATACTGGGTTTTTTTAGCTCAATACCCTTTCTCCCTGGGGCCTTAATAGGGATTTAGATTTTTGTATTACATAGACATTTTTTCTATATAAATGAAATTCACACACAGAACTAGACATGTGGGTAACCTCCTTCTACCTTATCTTTTTACAAACTAAATAAAAGTCTTGCACAGACAGGTAATATTCTTTTGACATTTCTCAATTAACCCTGAATACACCGTTATAACTAGTGGTTACAGTAATTTACTAACCTACTTATTGTTTTGATATTTTTTTTTGGTAAGTTATCTATTAATTACCCTACAGGTTTAATAGAGTGTACGTCATTTTTTTGTTTTTTTGTTTTTTTGTTACTCTCTTTATTTTTTGTCATTTTTTTTGTCATTCTGTCATTTTTATTAATTAATTGCAATTTTGTCTATTTTGTCAATTTTGTCTAACTCTAATTTTTCCTTCCCTTTATTTTCTTACCTATGTCTAGTCATTCTCAGTATATAATTTCATTCTATGTACAACATTATTTATTTATACAGTGCCTTGCAAAAGTATTCACCCCCTTGACTTTTTTCGTATTTTGGTACATTACAGCCTTAAGTTCAATGTTTTGTTATTCTGAATTTTATGTGAAGGATCAGAACACAATAGTCTAAGTTGGTGAAGTGAGATGAGAAAAATATACAAATAAAACTATTGTTTAGAAATAGAAAACCGAAAATTGGCATGTGCGTATGTATTCACCTCCTTTGTTAGGAAGCCTATAAAAAGCTCTGGTGCAACCAATTACCTTCAGAAGTCACATAATTAGTGAAATGACGTACACCTGTGTGCAATCTAAGTGTCACATCATCTGTCATTACATATACGCACCTTTTTTGAAAGGCCCCAGTGGCTGCAGCACCTAAGCAAGAGCAATGTTGTTGAGAAGTATAAAGTCAGGATTAGGTTATAAAAAATATCAAAATCTTTGATGATCCCCAGTATCACCATCAAATCTATCATAACCAAATGGAAAGAACATGGCACAACAGCAAACCTGCCAAGAGATGGCCACCCACCAAAACTCACGGACCGGGCAAGGAGTGTATTAATCAGAAAGGCAGCACCGAGACCTACGGTAACCCTGGAGGAGCAGCAGAGTTCTACAGCAGAGACTGGAGTATCTGTACACAGAACGACAATAAGCCATACGCTCTATAGAGTTGGGCTTTAGGGCAGAGTGGCCAGAAGAAAGCCATTACTTTCAGCTAAAAACAAAAAGGTACGTTGTGAGTTTGCGAAAAGGCATGTGGGAGACTCTCAAAATGTATGGAGGAAGGTGCTTTGGTCTGATGAAACTAAAATTGAACTTTTCGGCCATCAAAGAAAATGCTATGTCACATCACCCATAGAGCACCATCCCCATGGTGAGACATGGTGGTGGCAGCATCATGCTGTGGGGATGTTTTTCAGCAGCCGGGACTGGGAAACTGGTCAGAGTTGAGGGAAAGATGGATGGTGCTAAATACAGGGATATTCTTGAGCAAAACCTGTACCACTCTGTGTGTGATTTGAGGCTAGGATGGAGGTTCACCTTCCAGCAGGACAATGACCCCAAACACACTGCTAAAGCAACACTTGAGTGGTTTAAGGGGAAACATGTAAAAGTGTTGGAATGGCCTAGTCAAAGCATAAATCTCAATCCAATAGAAAATCTTTGGTCAGACTTAAAGATTGCTGTTCACAAGCACAAACCATCCAACTTAAAGGAGCTGGAGCAGTTTTGCAAGGAGATATGGGCAAAAATCCCAGTGGTAGATGTGGCAAGCTCAAAGAGACTTATCCAAAGTGACTTGGAGCTGTGATTGCCACAAAAAATGGCTCTACAAAGTATTGACTTTAGGGGGCTGAATAGTTATGCACATTGACTTTTTCTGTTATTTTATCCTATTTGATGTTTGCTTCACAATAAAAAAAATCAAAAAAAAATCAGTTGTGGGTATGTTCTGTAAATTAAATGATGCAAATCCTCAAACAATCCATGTTAATTCCAGGTTGTGAGTCACCAAAATACGAAAAAAGTCAAGGAGGTAAATACTTTTGCAAGGCACTGTTTATGTACAAAGTATGGTATGTGAAACCTCTCTTTCTATGCATTCTACATTACAGCCTGTATACTTGACAATCGGTCTCTTAATGCGCACGCATGGGCTGCATGTGACGTCAGACGTCTGACCGACTTTGCCAGTACCAGTACAATTCAACTATAGGCTTATGCGCTGGCCGGACGTGACGTGTCCTTCCGGCATGTTTAAAAAGTGAAATGTGCTCCTTAGCGCTCCCATGCCATCCTCCATGTATTCTTTGGCAGCCTGATACTATAGTAAGCTTCCACTGACCACCAATATATTTGGTCATCTTTACATTACCTTATTGTATTTTATTATGTACCACCATCTCCGATCTAAATGTGGTCCTATTCTTTATAAAGCCTTGATATGGTCTACATAGACCTACCCTAAATTTATATTCCTTGCTTACAGATGCTACTCTGCTATAATGCTAGTCTTGCATATATGGGGATGTAGACATCCTGTTGAAGTAACACTATTATTGCTGATAGCAAAAAACTATTTTCCTAATATATGGTCAATATATGTTTAATGTTTGTCCATTGTACTTTTATTACATTCCAGCATTCTTTGCCCAATACGGCTACAATATAGTGTTCAAAAGACCTGAGGGAAGATCATCTATTTATATATAAGGATATATACGCATTCCTTCTGATGTTCTATATGTAAATTATATGGCATTTTTATGTTATATTATTATACATCATAGGCCATAAACAAGGTCTAGGATAGACCGAAACATTGGCCAATGGCTCCTTGTTAATCTTTGGATGGAATAAAAATTCTCACTACTGCATATTACAATTGAGTGCTGTGGTTTACTCTATTCTGATTTTGCAAAAGTACCTACCACTGAGCACCAAGTGGGAAAGTAACGCTGAAGGACTGTGTCATTGGCACTGGCCATGTTGGTGAAGTACTCGAAACAGCGCAACACGGCATACACATCTCGCATGGAGGCCTTCTCGTTGATGGTGAAGTGGTGCTGTTCCGCAGAGCGACTCACCCGTTGCGTGCTGCAGCTGAAACTCCACTTTCGCCGGCTGCTGCTCGCACACAGTCTCTACAGCATGTGCAAGGTGAAGTTCCACCTTGTGGGTACGTCGCATATGAGGCGGTGAGCGGGAAGGCCGAAGTTACGCTGCAGCGCAGTCATGCGAGCAGCAGCATGGTGAGAAAGCAGAAAGCGTGCACAGACAGCCAGCACTTTCTGCAGTAACTCTGACATCACTGGGTAATTTTCAGGAACTTCTGCACCACCAAATTCAGCACATGTGCCAGGCAAGGGTTGTGTGTCAAACCGGCTAGCCCCAGAGCTGCTACAAGATTTCACCCGTTATCTCACATCACCAGGCCAGGCTTGAGGATGAGAGGCACCAACCACTCATCGGTCTGTTGTTCCATGCCTGTCCACAGCTCCTGTGTGGTGTGTTTTTTCCCCCTAAACAAATACGTTTCAAAACTGTCATTTTCCCCTGGCTATGCTGACATTGGTGGTGAAAGTGTTACACTGACTGGATGAGGTGGCGGTAGAAGAGGAAGCAGAGTAGGAGGAGGAGGCAACAGAAGGCAATGAGAAATGTCCTGCAATCCTCGGTGGCAGTAGGACATGCGCCAAACTGCTATCTGCCTCAGACGCAGCTGCCGCTGCATTTACCTAGTGTTCAGTTAGGGAGATATAACGTCCCTGCCCGTGCTTACTGGTACACCTATTGGTAGTTATGTGGACATTGCCACAGATGGCGTTACGCAGTGCACACCTGATTTTGTCTGCCACTTCGTTGTGCAGGGCAGGGATGGCTCAGCTGGAAAAGTAGTAACGGCTGGGAGCCATGTACTGTGGGACAGCCACCGCCATAAGGTTTTTAAAAGTCTGTCTCCACCAGATGGAATGACAGCATTTTAAAGGACAGAAATTTTGAAATGCTGGAATTCAGAGCCAGGGATTGCGGGTGGGTAGGAGGGTACTTCCTCTTTCTCTCCAATGTTTGGGGGATGGACAGCTGAACGCTTCCATGGGACAGTGTGGACATGCTGGGCGACAGTGGTGGAGGTGGTGGTGTTGCTGCAACATCCTCTGTTTGCAGGGTGGCAGGTTCCACTGTCACTCCAGAGGGGGAGGAAGAGGCCGAGACCGCAGCAGAAGAGGGAGCAAGAGAAGCTTGAGAGCCTGCCCTCCTTGCCGGTCTGCACACAGCAGAAAGCCACAGCAGTTGGCACCTATGTTTCATTATCATCATCAGAGATGGGCTGCGGTGGTCCTCTCATGTCCACATCCTGAAACATAAGTGGTTGGGCATCAGTGCACTCAATCTCTTCCACTTCTGGGGCAGGGCTAGGTGGATGGTCTATGGAAACCCCGCCAGCAAAGTCTTCAAAAAGCATAAGAGACTGCTGAATGACTTGGGGCTCACACTGCTTGGCTGATTTGCAAGGGGGTGAGGTGAAAGACAGATGCCCAGGTGCCAACCCTGTGGTTTCAGCAGGAGACCAAGAGGGAGACAATGTGAAGGAACTGCAGGCACTGTCAGCCATCCAATCTACTACCGCCTCTACTTGTTTTGGCCTCACCATTCGTACACCAGTATGCGGGCCTACAAAATGATGCTGAACGTCCTTTCGCCTACGTTACATAGTTACATAGTTAATACCGTTGAAAAAAGACAAACGTCCATCAAGTTTAACCAAGGGATAGGTGGGGAAGCGAATCCCAGAAGGAAGTGAGAGTCAGCTTTCTACTCGTTTTCATAAGCATTTATATTTTTTACTTTTAAGAATTTGTCTAAACCCATTTTTGAAACTGTCCACTGTTCCTGCTTTGACCACGTCCTGAGGAAGTCTATTCCACAGATTCACAGTTCTTAGGCTCCATTCAGATGTCCGTAATGTGTTTTGCGGATCCACGGATCCGCAAAACACGGACAACAGAAATGTGTGTTCCGCATTTTGCGGACAGCACATTGCCGGCACTAATAGAATATGCCTATTCTTGTCCGCAATTGCGGACAATAATAGGACATGTTCTACTTTTTTGGGGGAACGGAATTGCGTACCCGGAAGTGCGGGTCCGTAATTCCATATCCGGGCAGCACATCGTGCTACCCCATAGAAATGAATAGGTCCGCAATTCCATTCTGAAAATGCGGAACGAAATTGCGGACGTGTGAATGGGGCCTTACAGTAAAGAAGCTTTGATGCTTCTGGAGACTGAACTTTTTCTTCTTCAGTTGGAGGCACTGCCCCCTTGTCTTTTGAGCACATTTTACATGTAACAGCTTTCGCCATATTTTTTGTATGGTCCATTTATATACTTGTATAGGTTAATCATGTCCCCCCTTAGACATCTCTTCTCAAGACTAAATAAATTCAATTATTTTAATCTTTCTTCATAACTAAGACCCTCCATGCCCCTTATAATTTTAGTCACTCTCCTCTCGTATTTTTAGTCGCTCTCGTACTTTTTCCAGCTGCAGTGCATCCTTTCTATATACTGGTGCCCAGAACTGGACTGCGTATTCCAGATGAGGCCGCACCAGCGCTTTGTAAAGTCTTAGTATTACATCCCTGCCCCGCGAGTCCATGCCTTGTTTAATGAGAAGCTGATTGACATTGTGTGCTGTAATTTAATCTACCATCCACAAGGACACCCAAATACTTCTCTATAAGTGACTCTCCCAGTGCTACATCACCAAGGACATATGAAGCACAGAGATTATTACTACCAAGATGCATAACTTTACATTTGTCCACATTGAACCTCATTTGCCAAGTTGATGCCAAATCACTCAGAGTGTTCAAGTCAGCTTGTAGTTTGTGGACATCTTCCATAGACTGTACAGTTCTACACAGCTTAGTGTCATCTGCAAAAATAGATATGGTGCTATTAATTCCGCCCTCACATTATTAATAAATAAATTAAATAATAAAAGGCCCAGCACTGAACCTTGGTGTACACCACTTATAACCTGGGACCATTCTGAATAGGAATCATTGACCACAACTCTCTGGACACAGTCCTTCAGCCAGTTTCCAATGCAATTAAAAACTATACTTTCCAAGCCAATAGACCTTACTTTACTTATTAAGCGTCTATGAGGGACAGTATCAAAGTAGCAAAATCCCAAAACACTTCATCCACAGCCACCCCTCTGTCTAGGCTACTACTCACCTCCTCATAAAAACAAATCAGGTTAGTCTGACAACTTCTGTCCTTGGTAAACCCATGTTGGTTATCACTTATAATATTATTTATAGTGACATACTCCTGTATATACTCCCTTAAGATTCCTTCAACCATTTTTCCCACAACAGAAGTTAAACTAATTGGTCTATAATTACCTGTGGATGACCTTGGTTGTTTTATGAATATGGGCACAATGTTTGCCTTGCACCAATCACTTGGCACTGTACCAGTCCCTAGAGAATCCTTAAAAATTATAAACACGGGCACAGCAATGACTGAACAGAGCTCTTTAAGCACTCTTGGGTGTAATCCATCTGGACCTGGAGTTTTGTTCACATTTACCCTATTTAACTTCTCTTGGACCATTTCTACAGTTAGCCAAATGAGTATATCACTGGAAGTACTAACAACCCCGGCGCCACATATATCAGCTCCCTTCTCTTCTTTTGTATATACAGAGCTAAAAAAAAAATTAGGAACTCTGCCTTTTCCTTATCTTCAGTGACTACCCCCCACCTTTACCATTATTTAGGACCCATACCTGCTCAGAGCTAGGTTTTTTAGCATTTACAGTACAGACCAAAAGTTTGGACACACCTTATCATTCAAAGAGTTTTCTTTATTTTCATGACTATGAAAATTGTAGATTCACACTCAAGGCATCAAAACTATGAATTAACACATGAGGAATTATATACATAACAAAAAAGTGTGAAACAATTGAAAATATGTCATATTCTAGGTTCTTCAAAGTAGCCACCTTTTGCTTTGATTACTGCTTTGCACACTCTTGGCATTCTCTTGATGAGCTTCAAGAGGTAGTCACCTGAAATGGTTTTCACTTCACAGGTGTGCCCTGTCAGGTTTAATAAGTAGGGATTTCTTGCCTTATAAATGGAGTTGGGACCATCAGTTGCATTGTGGAGAACTCAGGTGGATACACAGCTGATAGTCCTACTGAATAGACTGCTAGAATTTGTATTATGGCAAGAAAAAGCAGCTAAGTAAAGAAAAACGAGTGGCCATCATTACTTTAAGAAATGAAGGTCAGTCAGTCCAAAAAATTGGGAAAACTTTTAAAGTCTCCCCAAGTACAGTCACAAAAACCATCAAGCGCTACAAAGAAACTGGCTCACATGCGGACCGCCCCAGGAAAGGAAGACCAAGAGTCACCTCTGCTGCGGAGGATAATTTCATCCGAGTCACCAGCCTCAGAAATCGCAGGTTAACAGCAGCTCAGATTAGAGACCAGGTCAATGCCACACAGAGTTCTAGCAGCAGACAAATCTCTAGAACAACTGTTAAGAGGAGACTGTGTGAATCAGGCCTTCATGGTAGACTATCTGCTAGGAAACCACTGCTAAGGACAGGCAACAAGTAGAAGAAACTTGTTTGGGCTAAAGAACACAAGGAATGGACATTAGACCAGTGGAAATCTGTGCTTTGGTCTGATGAGTCCAAATTTGAGATCTTTGGTTCCAACCACCGTGTCTTTGTGCGACGCAGAAAAGGTGAACGGATGGACTCTACATGCCTGGTTCCCACCGTGAAGCATGGAGGAGGAGGTGTGATGGTGTGGGGGTGCTTTGCTGGTGACATTGTTGGCGATTTATTCAAAATTGAAGGCATACTGAACCAGCATGGCTACCACAGCATCTTGCAGCGGCATGCTATTCCATCCAGTTTGCGTTTAGTTGGACCATCATTTATTTTTCAACAGGACAATGACCCCAAACACACCTCCAGGCTGTGTAAGGGCTATTTGACCATGAAGGAGAGTGATGGGGTGCTGCACCAGATGACCTGGCCTCCACAGTCACCGGACCTGAACCTAATCGAGATGGTTTGGGGTGAGCTGGACCGCAGAGTGAAGGCAAAAGGGCCAACAAGTGCTAAGCATCTCTGGGAACTCTTTCAAGACTGTTGGAAGACCATTTCAGATGACTACCTCTTGAAGCTCATCAAGAGAATGCCAAGAGTGTGCAAAGCAGTAATCAAAGCAAAAGATGGCTACTTCGAAGAACCTAGAATATGACATATTTTCAGTTGTTTTACACTTTTTTGTTATGTATATAATTCCACATGTGTTAATTCATAGTTTTGATGCCTTCAGTGTGAATCTACAATTTTCAGTCATGAAAATAAAGAAAACTCTTTAAATAAGAAGGTGTGTCCAAACTTTTGGTCTGTACTGTATATATTTAAAAAACGTTTTGGGATTTGTTCTGCTTTCTTTTGCTACCTGCTGTTCGTTTTGTATCTTTGCTAATTTTATCTCCTATTTGCAGATTTTATTAAGCCCTTTGTAATCTTCAAACGCTACAGCTGACCCTTCAGATTTGTATTTTTTAAATGCCCTCTTTTTGTCTTTTATTGCTCTCTAATTTAGAATATGACGAATATGACGAATATAAAAAAAAGAATATTCGTAAAATACACATATAAACTGCAATTTAGCTAATATAGTGCTGTAGTATTATTTTTTTTAATAGTGTCAATTTTTTCCAAAACTGTAGTTCAGAAGAGACAAAATAAATTAGACTATAAAAAATAGATTATCGCACTATATTAGCTAAATTACAGTCTATATGTGTATTTTGTCAATATATTCGCTATATTGCTATAAATTCGTTTTTTAGAATATTAGCATTTATATATTTAAAAAACTTTTTGGGATTTGTTCTGCTTTCTTTTGCTACCTGCTTTTCGTTTTGTATCTTTGCAAATTTTATCTCCTATTTGAAGATTTTATTAAGCCCTTTGTAATCTTCAAATGCTACAGCTGACCCCTCAGATTTTTTAAATGCCCTCTTTTTGTCTTTTATTGTTCTTTTTCCAGTAGCTGTAAGCCATAGGGGATTTAATTTTAGCCGTTTATACTTGTTACCTAAAGGGATACATTTTTTAGTGCAATTACTCAATGTGGATTTGAAGCTCTCCCATTTATCCTCTGTATTATTATGTGACAGTAACATTACCAACAAGCTCTGCATCATTAGAAATTACCAGATCCAACAGAGCATCGCCCCTAGTGGGAGCTTCTACAAACTGGCCCATAAAGTGGTCCTGCAGCAAGTTGAGGAATTTTCTCTCCTTTGCAGTTGAGGCAGAACCATGACCCCAGTCAATGTCTGGGAAGTTATAATCTCCCATTATGACTACTGTACCAGCCTGTGCCGCCCGCTCTATTTGGTTATACAGTTGCGTTTCTATCTTTTCTGTGATGTTAGGGGGTCTATAGATTACACCAAGTATTATTTTTTCAGTGTTTATATCCCTGTGAACTTCCACCCAGAAGGTTTCCACATCCTCACCATCTTCACGCACAATTGCCTCTTTTACACTTGTCTTCAGATCGCTCCTCACATACAGGCACAAACCACCACCTTTTCTATTGACCCGGTCTTTCCTAAATAGTGTAAAACCCTCAATATTAACAGCCCAGTCATGCGAAGAGTCCAACCATGTCTCAGCCATACCAACTACATCTATGTGTTACTCTAGTACCATAGCCTCCAGTTCCCCCATTTTGCTAGCTAGACTTCTGGCATTTGTAAAAATACATATTAAATTACTATTACCTGTAATAGTGTACCTGAGGAAGGTGTTTCATTTGGGCGTGTAGCTGGCACAGAACGACCACGTCTTCTCCCTGCAATAGGAGCTCCACCAGCATCAGCAGCATCACGACCAGGGCCACGTCCCTTATTTGATGCTCTCCTCATCCTTTGATGCCACCCACCAAACTAACAGACAGATTAACTATATTTATTTGCCTGTCACGTATGCAGTGCAGGTGTACCTCACACCAAAAATGGGTATACATCACCCACCAAACTAAAAGACGGATTAACTATATTCATTTCCCTGTTTCATATGCAGTGCAGGTGTACCTCACACCAAAAATGGGTATATTTAACCCACCAAACTAACAGAAGGATTAACTATATTATTTCCCTGTCACATATGCAGTGCACGTGTATCTCACACCAAAAATGGGTATATGTCACCCACCAAACTAACAGACAGATTAACTATATTTATTTCCCTGTCACATAAAAAGTGCACATGTATCTCACACCAAAAATGGGTATATGTGACCCATAGAATTAACATCCAGATTATCATTATATTTCTGTGTCAGGGGTACAAAGCTGGTGTATCGCACCCACAAAACATCATTATAGGTCACCCACAAAACAAATAGCCAGATGAGATTCCAAACACTCTCCCTCACTTCAGCTGCCTGCTTCCTGCACTACTCAGAGCTGATGGGCGGGGCTACACATGATCCAGCTTGCATAGAGGCTAGGTCACATGATGTCCCGACCCATCACAGCCATGCCATTTCTAGGTGCTCTGCAGCCTTTCAAAAGCTTTATTAAATGCCTGAACACCGAACTCGAACCCAAACTTTTCTGTCAAAGTTCTGGTTCTGGTCCGGGTACCCGAACTGGCAAAGTTCGGTACGGACCCAAACTTTACAGTTCAGGTTCACTCAACATGCAATAAAAATATTGTTTGGTTTGTAATGTACACTGTTTTTTTTTTCTCGGGCAATTTCTCCTGCTGTTTCTCATGTGGCAGAAATTCCGGTCCACTTTAGCGTTTTGTGGTGGACTCATATGCTTAGTAGCTTCCCTTTTCCTCCTCTACTCTTAGTTCTGGTGTAGTGATGTCATAGTGAAGCAGGCAAAGTAGCCCAGAAAATTACATAGAAGAACAGCATTTGGGTTGTTTCTATTCCTCTGATGATTTCTGTAAATATACATTTTCTGTCCATGCATGATGAGTGTGAGAACTCTTCCTGGTGTTATAATAAAGAGGAACTGTCAACACGAAATGCAATGCAATTTGCTGTCGACACGTTATAAATTATTATTACAAGTTTTGCTGATTGATATATATTTTTTGCCGGGAAAGAATCAGCAAAACTTGTAATTCATACATTTAAAAGGGCATCTGTCAGATTTGTACCAATGAAACTGGCTGACTTGTTGCATGTGTGCCTAGCAGCTGAAGGAATGGCATCAACATGTTGGCGACATGTTCAACAGGCCAGTCAATTTCATAGTACAAATCTGCTGAAGATGCCCTTTAAATCTCTCCTCTTTCTGACATCATTGTTCTGGGAGTAGGTGTTCTCAGTGATTGATAGCATTCTCAGTGTAAGTTTGTATACATAGATAGCTGTCAATCACTGATAATTGTACACAGAGGAAGTGTTCTCAGGGATTGATAACATTCTGCATGTGTGCATACATAGATAGCTGGAAGTCACTGATAGTTATACATGGGGTAGCTGTTCTTAGTGATTGATAGCATTCTCTATGTAAGTGTGTATACAGAGATAGTTATACACAGGGAGGTGTTATCAGTGATTGATAACATACGTTGTGTAAGTGTGCATACATAGTTATACACAGGGGAGTTGTTATCATGATTAATAAAATTATTTGTATAAATGTGTATACATAGATATTTAACACAGAGGAGGCGTTATCAGTAATTGATAGTATTCCCTGTGTGTATTCATATATAGTTAGACACGGGTAGGTGTTATCAGTGATTGATAGCATGCTCTGTGTATATACATAGATAGCTGTACACAGGGGAGGTGTTATCAGTGATTGATAGTATTCCCTGTGTGTGTATACATATATAGTTAGACACGGGGTAGATGTTATCAGTGATTGATAGCATGCTCTGTGTATATACATAGATAGCTGTACACAGAGGAGGCGTTATCAGTAATTGATAGTATTCCCTGTGTGTATACATATATAGTTAGACACGGGGTAGATGTTATCAGTGATTGATAGCTTGCTCTGTGTATATACATAGATAGCTGTACACAGAGGAGGCGTTATCAGTAATTGATAGCATTCCCTGTGTGTATACATATATAGTTAGACACGGGGTAGATGTTATCAGTGATTGATAGCTTGCTCTGTGTATATACATAGATAGCTGTACACAGGGGAGGTGTTATCAGTGATTGATAACATTCTCTGTGTAAGTGTGTATACGTAGATAGTTGTACACAGGGGAGGTGTTATCAGTGATTGATAACTTTCTCTGTGTAAGTGTGTATACGTAGATAGCTGTACACAGGGGAGGTGTTATCAGTGATTGATAGTATTCCCTGTGTGTGTATACATATATAGTTGTACATGGGGAGATGTTATCAGTGACAGCATTCTCTGTGCAAGTGTGTATACATAGATAGCTGTTTGTCACTGATAACACCTGTGAACAATGACATAAAAAATAGGAGAGATTTACCTAAATCTTTTCCCACAACTATATAGATTGCACTGCATTTCTCTGTAAAGTTGTGCTGCTTGCTATAAGGAAAATCAGATGTCCCCCTTCTGATGCTCTACCTTGACTCTCCCCCTAATGCAGTGCATTAAGACACTGGGCAAATAGCTGCAGCTGCATTTCAAACTCCTTTCCTTTCTTCCATTTAATGATTAATACAAGATGCCTTTTAGGTGATTGAAGAAGATTCTTATTCCTATGGAAGGGCATAAATACTTCCCTTAGTCCCTAAGCTAAAAGGGTTTTCCAAGATTTTATAACTTATGACCTATCCTCTGGATAGGTCATCAGTATCTGATCGGTGGGGGTCCAACAACTGAGACCTTCACCTATCAGCTTTTTTGAGAAGGCACCAGCATTCCTGTGAGTGCCACGGGCTTATCCGTGCTTACCAAGCACAACACCATACATTATATAACGACTGTGCATGGTATCGTAGCTCATCCCCATTCGCTTCATTGGGTCTGATCCTAGGCCATGTGACCGATTAACATGTCATCACTGGTCTAGGAAAAGCTAAGAGAACACCTAAGGGCTCACCGGAGTGTCCGTGCCTTCTGAAACAAGCTGATCGTCAGCGGTCTTGGGTATCAGATGCCCTCCATTTGCTGCCTAACCACTGAGGAAGGGATGTGTTGTAGCCCCGAAATGTGTTTGGTAAAGGACAGCAACGGAACCTATACCCCATTTGTGTGGCTCAAATATAAGGGCATCAAGTGGCAATCTAGACGTTGGCAATACCGTCTGTATCTACTATTGTAGCGGAGTGAAGAAACTTTAGGACCCAGCAGACACGCTCTGCTTCCTGCTGCCGTCAAGTGGGACACCACGAAGAGACGGCTGGATCACGTGGGACGCTGCGTAGGTCCTGGCAGGCTGAAGAGGAGGAAGTACCCCGAGGAAGGTACAAGACCAAGCGCGAACATGGCGTAGAGTGGTAAAGTATATACACTCGACCTGAGGCTCTATGTGATGCATGCAGCTAGATGACTGTATATTGCTAGCAAGCCGGTGAAGCGCATGGTCTAATACAGCAATTAACTTTTAGAGATTGTGGATACAATATTGGTTAAAAAAGTAGAGGTTAAAAAACTAAGGAGGAGGAATCCAAGTAAAAAGGACAAAAATAGAGGAACATGCAGATTACTGAGCGGAACTGGGTGAAATCTTATTACATGTGGATAAACATCTGATCTATCTATCTATCTATCTATCTATTTATAGGCATATACTGCTGTTAATAGGTGTAAATTTAAGATCCCAGAAAGAAGATTGGCTCTTGTGTTTTCTTTTACTGCGTATATTATTATATATTTATATATTTTATAAATATTTTATAGTTTTAGTGGTTTTTCAATTGAAGGTTTTTATTAAATAATTTAATAAATATTAAATATATATGTGTATGGTGGTCTATGTATTCCCAATATTGAGTGCCCCCCATACTTTTATATACTGAGGTGTTCTCAAATCCTTAGCCTCATATTTTGTGGAAAAATCTCTGAGACAGCAGATGCTTATCTTTGTAGTCTCCCTATAGAAAAGCATTATCTTCTTTGAAGGTGTACCTTGTTTATTAGCCTTTGCAAGCAAAAACAAAGTAGGTAAAAATGAATTATTTTATTATAATGCAAAGTATGCCCAAAGGAAGAATTGCCGACAATTTATTGCAACTAATAGAATTTAATTACATACAATATTTTCTCAAAACCTGTAGAAATCTGGAATTTAATGAGTAATTTTATTCTCTAGAATAAAAGATACTTATTATGAACTCAGTGTTGACTGCTTTTAAAAATACATCTATTATTCTACCATACTTTTTAGAACCAAGGACTTTTTATGCATTGCAAGAGCTACAGCAGAGAAATCATCATTTATGTACAAAGGATTACACATATAGCCTTAATGTATCAGAATTGCTGCAACTGGAGACACTCAGTGGGCATCCAACTCAACTTCTAAAACCATTTAGAAATACTAATTGAGGAAAGTTATTTCTTTATGAAGCGACACAATAGGAGCCAGAGAAGATTTCTAAACTCGTCCCCTATTATTAGTCTACATGATTTTTTTTTTTTTTTTTTACTGAGCTGAGGAACCTCATACATAATTAAACCAACAATCAAAATCAAAAGTCGTGGGTAGCAGTCACACTGAGGGCTGAAACATGGCATGTGCTGGTTCCTTTAGTGTCATTCAACTACAGGTCTGTTATGAATGTTCTTTTGGTAGACAATTTAACCCCTTAAGGACCCATGACATACATGTGCGTTATCTCTGGCCGTGACTTAAGGACTAGAGAAGTACATGTATGTCATAGTTATTGTGCGGGTGCAGGAGCTGCGCCCGCCCGATCAGCGGCAGGGGTTCGGCAGTCACTGATAAACGGACCCCTGCTGCATGCTCCGGCATTGGTGAAATAACCAATGCCGGCGCATTAACCCCTGCACAGCCGCGGTCAGCGTTGACCGCGGCACATGCAATGTCCATGCAGGGAGGAAGCAGCCATCGGGTCCCCGTGCTGCTGTGAGGGGGACCCGATGGCATGAAAGGCAGCATGATGCCTTCCTTAGGCATCATGGCTGCCTTCCGGGAGATCCTGTGAGATCCAGCCCCCTGGATCTCACAGGCAGGAAGGTTGTAAGTGTATTACAGTGTGTAATACACTTGCAGCCAATGCATGACAATACAGAAGTATTGTCATGCATTTTAAAGGGGATCAGACCCCCAAAAGTTAAAGTCCCAGAGTAGGACAAAAAAAAGTGGAAAAAAATAGAAAGTTTTCCCCCCCAAAAAATAGTTTCAAGTAAAAAAAATATAAAAATATCATTTTGGCAAGATTAAAGGACAAAATTTTAAAAAATAGGGAAAAAGAAAAGTAGGCATATTAGGTATCACCGTGTCCGTATCAACCGACTCTATCAAAATATCACATGACCTAACCCCTCAGGAGAACACCATAAAAAAACAAAAATGCTAAATAAACAATTTTTTTGACACCTTACATCACTAAGGCCCCTTTCACATGGGCGAGTATTCCGTGAGTTGAACGCATTGCACCCGCACTGATTCCGGACCCATTCATTTCTATGGGGTTGTTCACATGAGCGGTGATTTTCACGCATCACTTATGCAGTGCGTGAAAATCTCAGCATGTTCTATATTCTGCATTTTTCACGTAACGCAGGCCCCATAGAAGTGAATGGGGTTGCGTGAAAATCGCAAGCATCCGCAAGCAAGTGCAGATGCGGTGCGATTTTCACGCATGGTTTCTAGGTGACGGTCTATTCACTGTACAGGTCCTTCTCAAAAAATTAGCATATTGTGATAAAGTTCATTATTTTCTGTAATGTACTGATAAACATTAGACTTTCATATATTTTAGATTCATTACACACCAACTGAAGTAGTTCAAGCCTTTTATTGTTTTAATATTGATGATTTTGGCATACAGCTCATGAAAACCCAAATTTCCTATCTCAAAAAATTAGCATATTTCATCTAACCAATAAAAGAAAAGTGTTTTTAATACAAAAAAAGTCACCTTTCAAATAATTATGTTCAGTTATGCACTCAATACTTGGTCGGGAATCCTTTTGCAGAAATGACTGCTTCAATGCGGCGTGGCATGGAGGCAATCAGCCTGTGGCACTGCTGAGGTGTTATGGAGGCCCAGGATGCTTCGATAGCGGCCTTAAGCTCATCCAGAGTGTTGGTCCTGCGTCTCTCAACTTTCTCTTCCCAATATCCCACAGATTCTCTATGGGGTTCAGGTCAGGAGAGTTGGCAGGCCAATTGAGCACAGTAATACCATGGTCAGTAAACCATTTACCAGTGGTTTTGGCACTGTGAGCAGGTGCCAGGTCGTGCTGAAAAATGAAATCTTCATCTCCATAAAGCTTTTCAGCAGATGGAAGCATGAAGTGCTCCAAAATCTCCTGATAGCTAGCTGCATTGACCCTGCCCTTGATAAAACACAGTGGACCAACACCAGCAGCTGACATGGCACCCCAGACCATCACTGACTGTGGGTACTTGACACTGGACTTCAGGCATTTTGGCATTTCCCTCTCCCCAGTCTTCCTTCAGACTCTGGCACCTTGATTTCCGAATGACATGCAAAATTTACTTGTACTTTGGACCACTGAGCAACAGTTCAATGCTGCTTCTCTGTAGCCCAGGTCAGGCGCTTCTGCCTCTGTTTCTGGTTCAAAAGTGGCTTGACCTGGGGAATGCGGCACCTGTAGCCCATTTCCTGCACACGCCTGTACACGGTGGCTCTGGATGTTTCTACTCCAGACTCAGTCCACTGCTTCCGCAGGTCCCCCAAGGTCTGGAATCGGTCCTTCTCCACAATCTTCCTCAGGGTCCGGTCACCTCTTCTCGTTGTGCAGCGTTTTCTGCCACACTTTTTCCTTCCCACAGACTTCCCACTTAGGTGCCTTGATACAGCACTCTGGGAACAGCCTATTCGTTCAGAAATTTCTTTCTGTGTCTTACCTTCTTGCTTGAGGGTGTCAATGATGGCCTTCTGGACAGCAGTCAGGTCGGCAGTCTTACCCATGATTGCGGTTTTGAGTAATGAACCAGGCTGGGAGTTTTTAAAAGCCTCAGGAATCTTTTGCAGGTGTTTAGAGTTAATTAGTTGATTCAGATGATTAGGTTAATAGCTCGTTTAGAGAACCTTTTCATGATATGCTAATTTTTTGAGATAGGAATTTGGGGTTTTCATGAGCTGTATGCCAAAATCATCAATATTAAAACAATAAAAGGCTTGAACTACTTCAGTTGGTGTGTAATGAATCTAAAATATATGAAAGTCTAATCTTTATCAGTACATTACAGAAAATAATGAACTTTATCACAATATGCTAATTTTTTGAGAAGGACCTGTATTATTTTCCCTTATAACATGGTTATAAGGGAAAATAATAGCATTCTGAATACAGAATGCATAGTATAATAGTGCTGGAGGGGTTAAAAAAAATTAAAAAAATAACTCATCTTCTCCTCTTGATCGCGTAGTTCCCGGTCTCTTCTTTGCTTCTTTAATGATGAGCTGTGGGCTAAAGGACCTGTGGTGATGTCAGATCACATGATGGACCATGTGATTGGAGCATGTGATCTAACATCACCACAGGTCATTTAGCCCACAGCTCATCATTAAGTAAAGAAGAGACCGGGAACTACACGATCAAGAGGAGAAGGTGAGTTCATTTTTTTTATTTTTAACCCCTCCAGCACTATTATACTATGCATTCTGTATTCAGAATGCTATTATTTTCCCTTATAACCATGTTATAAGGGAAAATAATACAATCCTCGGAACATCAATCCCAAGCCCGAAATTCTGTGAAGAAGTTCGGGTTTGGGTACCAAACATGCGCGATTTTTCTCACTCGAGTGCAAAACGCATTACAATGTGTTCCCGCAACCCACCCGCCTCTTATCCGGGCCAAAAATATAAAAAAAATATAACGTGTGAAAGAGGCCTAAAAGTGCAACACCAAGCGATCAAAAAGGTGTATACCCCCAAAATAGTACCAATCTAACCATCACCTCATCCCACAAAATATGTGCCCCTACCTACAACAATCACCCAAAAAATAAAAAATAAACTATGGCTCAGAATATAGAGACACTAAAACATAGATTTTTTTTTTGTTTAAAAAATGTTGTTATTGTGTAAAACTTAAGTAAATAAGAAAGTATACATATAACTTATTGCCACTAGATGAACTAACCCCTCAGATGATCACCATAAAAAAATAAAAACGGTGTCAAAAAAGCAATTTTTTTGTCACCTTACATCACAAAAAGTGTAATAGCAAGCGATCAAAAAGTCATATGCACCCCAAAATAGTGCCAATCAAACCATCATCTCATCCCGCAAAAATGATACCCTACATAAGACAATCGCCAAAAAACTGAAAAAACTATGGCTCTCAGACTATGGAGACACTAAAACATGATTTTTTTTTGTTTCAAAAATGATATAATTGTGCATAACTTACATAAATAAAAATAGGTAGACATATAAGGCATCATCGCATCCGTATTAACCTGCTCTATGAAAAAAATCACATGACCTAATACCTCCGGTGAAAACCGTAAAAAAATAAAAAAATAAAAACGGTGTAAAAAAAATATATATATTTTGTCACCTTACATCATAAAAAGTGTAATAGCAAGTGATCAAAAACTCATATGCATCCCAAAATAGTGCCAATCAAACCGTCATCTCAGCCCACAAAAATTATACTCTACCTAAGACAATTCCCCAAAAACTGAAAAAACTATGGCTCTCAGACTATGGAGACACTAAAACATGATTTTTGGGGTTTCAAAAATGATATAATTGTGTATAACTTACATAAATAAAAATAGGTAGACATATTAGGCATCGCCGCATCTGTAAGAACCCGCTCTATAAAAAATATCACATGATATAACCCCTCAGATGAATACCTTTAAAAAAGAAAAAATCTATATGGTGTAAAAAAGCTATTTTTTGTCACCTTACATCACAAAAAGTGCAATAGCATGCAATAAAAAAGTCTTATGCACCCTATAATAGTACCAATCGAACCGTCATCTCATATAAAAAAAATAATATGTATTAGGTTAGTACAATAAAAAGATATCCCTGCATACCGAAAAATTGTTGTATTTTGTAATCTTTACATATACTGTATTTATTTTGTTTTTTTCAGTAGTATGAATAATTCTTGAAAAATATTAGTGCCCCCCAATTTTTACTGTGATATCTTATGTGTCCCCCTATATATTGTTCCTAGAGTCACCATTGCACTGGGGCCACTGGATGGCACAAGGGGGCAATGGTTGGCACAATAGGGAAACTTGATTGCACAAGGGAGTAATGAATGGCACAATGAGGGCAATGGATGGCACATGAAGGCAATGGATGCCACAAGGGGGTAATGGTTGGCACAATAGGGGAACTGGATGGCACATTATCATACAAAATGGGATTAGATACACATTTTAGCACGCTGTATTATAGAAGATGTGATTAGATACACACTTCAGCAGGCAGTATCATAGAATCATAGAAACAGGATAGGATTAGATAAAGATGTGACGGGATACGCTTGCTGATTCCAGCTATTTATCACACTCTGGAGATAGTGAGGGAAGAGCCTGTGGACTGTTAGTGATGGGATTATAAACACCGCTCAGCAGGCTGTATCACACAGGATAGGATTAGATACAGATGTGACTGGATATGCTTGCTGTTTTTCACACTCTGGAGATGGTGAGGGAAGAGCCTACAGACTGTAAATTATGGGATTAGATACAAAGCTCAGCAGGTTGCATCCACACGGGATAGGATTAGATACACATGTGAGGGCAGAGCCTGTGGACAGTCAGTAATGGGATTTAGACACCAGGTGAGAAGGTGTAGTGAGTGTATGCTGCAGATAGAGCAGAGTGGGGGCGTGTCCAGCCTGTGACTCATCTCTGTGCAGTGCAGCCAGGCTTGTGTATCAATAAAGTTATGTTTTCAACAAAACAAGAAGGGGGCAAAGAAAACAGATCTGCCAGGATAATGTGATGTCTTCCAGGGGGGAAGGAAAGCTCAGACATGAAAAACAGGTATTGGGGACATACGTATGCATGGTGAGAGGTGTTAGGAGCACATAATAAGAATTTTGATTTTGGGACTGGACAACCTCTTTAACCTCTTACATACATGCAAGCCATGATGTCCCTGTACTTAAGGACACAGGGCTCTACCTGTACGCCCTGTGTATTTCTGATCACCTCTGGGTCTCCTAGGCAACCTGTTAGTGTATTACTCTGTGTAATACACTAACAGGTAATGAATTACAATACAGATGTATTGTAATGCATTGCAGAAGGGGATCAGACCCCCAAAAGTGAACATCAGAAATAAAGTAATGAAAAACAGTAAAAAAAATATGTTTTTAATAAAATTAATAAAGTAATAAAATTAATAAAGTAAAGAAAATTAAAAAAACACCACTTTCGCCTTATTTTATAATAAAAAACAGAAAAAAAAACACACATATTAGGTATCGCCGCGTCTGTAATGACCGGCTCTATAAATTTATCAGATGATCCACCCTGTCTGATAAATACCATAAAAAAATAAAATAAAAACGGTGTAAAAAAAAGACATTTTTGTCACCTTACATCACAAAAAGTGCAACACCAAGTGATCAAAAAGGCGTATGCCCCCCAAAATAGTACCAATCTAACCGTGACCTCATCACGCAAAAAATGCACCCCTACCTATGCCAATCGCCCCCAAAAAATAAAAAAATAACTATGGCTCAGAATATGGAGACACTAAAACATATTTTTTTTGTTTAAAAAATGCTGGTATTGTGCAAAACTTAAGTAAATAAAAAAAGTAAACATGCCGAGTCCGTAAGAACCTGCTCTATAAAAATTTCACATGACCTAACCCCTCAGATGAACACTGTAAAAAAAAAAAACAGTGTAAAAAAGCCAGACCACAAAAAGTGTAATAGCAAGCAATCAAAAATTCATACGCACCCCAAAATAGTGCCAATCAAACCGTCATATCATACCAAAAAAATGAGCCCCTACACAAGACAAAAAATAAATAAAACTTTCAGAATGTGGAGACACTAAAGAATCATCTTTTTTTTTTAATGCTTTGTTATGTACAATTGAAACAAATAACGAAAAATATATTTGGTAATGTTGCGTCCGTGACAATCTGCTCTATAAAAATACCACATGATATAATCTGTCAGATAAATGTTGTAAATAACAGAAAAATAAAAAAGGTGCCAAAACAGCTATTTCTTGTTACCCTGCCTCACAAAGGTGCATCAGGGGGACTTCAAATGGGACATTGTCACGAGGGTGTCAAGAGCCACGCCTGACTCCGTTGTACCCGGGGTCAGGAGGTCGCAGCGGTTGGCTGCACGCGCTATGTCAGATAGGGAAGTTTCCTTATTGTAGCTTTCTGGGTTTGCTTTACAAACCCTTTTGGCTCACTCAGGGATCCGTAGCTCCTTCTCTCAGCTGTTCCTTGTCCAGCACTCCCAATCCTCCTTATATTCCCCTCTCACACTTCTCTGGTTGCCAGATATAGAACTTCCTGCCTGGACATCTATTCTGACCCACTGGAGCTGTGTTGCTGCGTTCTCTGAGTGTTGCCTTAGAACGCTACCCTCCGGATCCCTGTTGGACCTTTGTGGACAATTGTTGCCGTCCACCTGGGTGTTTGTGTTTGTCTGTGTTTGTCTGTCCTCTCCCTGGTGTTTCCCTCTTAGTGCAGTGGTGAGGACTAGCGATCCCACCGGCCCGTTCATTATCTAGGGCTCATTTCAGGGAAAGCCAGGGTTTAGGCACGTGATCGCCGCACGGGTGAGGAACCCGTCTAGGGACGTCAGGTGCCAGCTGCAAGGTGAGTTAGGGGTCACCACCTTTCCCTCTCCCTTGGGCAGGGCTTTCCCTGTTTTCCTCCCTGTGCGTGTTGCCGGTCATTACAGACATGGTGTCAAAAAACAAGTCCAGCAAAATCTGCCTTCCAAAAACCATATGGCATTCCTTTCCTTCTGCGCCCTGCCGTGTGCCCGGACAGCAGTTTACGACCACATATGGGGTGTTTCTGTAAACTACAGAATCAGGGCCATAAATATTGAGTTTTTGTTTGGCTGTTAACCCTTGTACTTGAAAAAAATGGATTCAAATGGAAAATCTGCCAAAAAAGTGAAATTTTGAAATTGTATCTCTATTTTCCATTAATTCTTATGGAACACCTAAAGGGTTAACAAAGTTTGTAAAATCTGTTTTTAATACCTTGAGGGGTGTAGTTTGTACAGTGGGGTATTTTTGGGTGGTTTCTTTTATATAAGCCTCAGGCCTCATGCACACGACAGTATTTTTTCACGGTCCGCAAAACGGGGTTCCGTTGTTCCAGGATCCGTGTCCGTTTTTTCTTCCGTGTGTCTTCCTTGATTTTTGGAGGATCACCAGACCAGAAAAGTGAAAAAAAGTCAAGTTTGGCTTGAAAATGATAGGAAAAAAACGGTCACGGATCACGGACGCGGATGACAATCTTGTGTGCCTCCGTGTCTTTTCACGGACTGTTGTCCGTCAAAAAAATAGGACAGGTCTTATTTTTTTGACGGACAGGAAACACGGATCATGGACGCGGATAACAAACGGTGCATTTTCCGAGATTTCAACTGACCCATTGAAAGTCAATGGGTCCGCAAAAAATCACAGAAAACTGAACAACGGACACGGATGCACACAACGGTCGTGTGCATGAGGCCTCACAAAGTGACTTGAGACCTGAACTGGTCCTGAAAAAGTGGGTTTCAGAAATGTTCTGAAAAATTTCAAGATTTGCTTCTAAACTTCTAAGGCTTGTAACGTCCCCAAAAAATAAAATGGCATTCACAAAATGATCCAAACATTAAGTATAGACATTTGGGAAATGTAAAATAATAACTATTTTTGGAGGTATTACTATGTATTATAAAAGTAGAGAAATAGAAATTTGGAAATTTGCATATTTTTTTAATATATATTATTATTTTTTTACCAGTGTCATGAAGTACAATATATGACTGAAAAACAATCTCAGAATCGCCTGGCACAGTAAAAGCGTTTTAAAGTTATCACCACATAAAGTGACACTGGTCAGATCCTTAAGGTAAAATGCTTTTACTTATCCAAGCCATTCTGAGACTGTTTTCTTGTCACATATTGTACGTACTTCGTGACAGTGGTAAATTTGAGTCAAAATATTTCATTTTTATTAATAAAAAACACAAAATTTACCAAAAATGTGCCTCATTTTATGAGGCTTACATAACAGAAACTGCCCATAAATTGCCCCATTTCAGAAACTACACCCCTCAAGGTATTCAAAACTGATTTTACAAACTTTGTTAACCCTTTAGGTTTTCCACAAGATTTAAAGGAAAATGGAGATGAAGTTTCCGAATTTCACTTTTTGGGCAGATTTTCCATTTTAATACATTTTTTTTCCAGTAATAAATCAAGGGTTAACAGCCAAACAAAACTCAATATTTATTGCCCTGATTCAGTAGTTTACAGAAACACCCCATATGTGGTCATATACTGCTGTGCGGGCGCACAGCAGGGCGCAGAAGAAAACAAGCGCCATGTGGTTTTTGGAGGTCAGATTTCATTAGGATAATTGTAAGTTTTGTTGGTACTATTTTAGGGTACATATGATTTTTGGTTGCTCTATATTACACTTTTTGTGAAGCTAGGTAACAAAAAAAATCACAGCTTTTGCACTGTTTTTATTTTTAGTTTTTTACACTGTTCATCTGACAGGTTAGATCATGTACTATTTTTATAGACCAGGTTGTTACAGAAATATGACACTTTTTTTGGTTTGTTTCAGTTTTACATAATAAAGAATTTGTGAAAAAAATATTTTTTAGTTTCTCCATATTCTGAAAGCCATAGTTTTGTTTTATTTTTGGGCGATTGTCTTATGTAGGGTCTTATTTTTTTGGGGATGAGATGATAGTTTATTGGTTCTGTTTTAGGGGGCATATGACTTTTAGATCACTTGGTATTACACTTTTTGTGTTGTAAGGGGACAAAAAATTGCTTTTTTAACACTTTTTTTTCTACTCTGTTCACCTGAGGGGTTAGTTAATGTGATATTTTTACACAGCAGGTTATTACGGACTCACTGATACCTAAATGTATACTTTATGTTTTATACAATAACAGCATTTTTTAAACAAATTTATTTTTTATTTTTTAGGTGAATGTCTTAGGTAGGCTCTGATTTTTTTGTGGGATAAGATGACTGCTTGATTGGTATGATTTTGGGGTGCGTATGAATTTTTGATTGCTAGGTATTACACTTTTTGTGATGTAAGGTTATAAAAAGCTTTTTTACACCGTTTTTATTTTTTACAGTGTTCATCTGAGGGGTTAGTTCATGTGATATTTTCATACAGCAGATTGTTACATACGCGGCTATACCTAATATATATAATTTTTTTATTCATTTAAGTTTTACACAATAAAAACAATTTTGAAACAAAAAAAAAATCATGTTTAGTGTCTCCATATTCTGAGAGCCATAATTTATTTATATTTGGACGATTGTCTTAGTTAGGATCTCATTTTTTGCGGGATGAGATGACGGTTTAATGGGTACTATTTGGGGGGCATAAGCCTTTTTGATCACTTGGTGTTGCACTTTTTGTGATGAAAAGTGACAAAAAGTGATTGTTTTAGCACAGTTTTATTTTATTTTTTTATACGGCGTTCAGGTGAAGGGGTGGATCATGGTAAATTTTTGTAGAGCCGGTCATTACAGATGCAGTAATACCCAGTATGACTTTTTGATTGCTTGGTACTATACTTTTTGTGATGCAGGGTGACCAAAAAAATCATGTTTTAGTATCTCCATAGTCTGGATGAGGTGACGGTTTGATTGGTACAATTTTGGGGGACATACGCCTTTTTGATTGATTGGTGTTGCACTTCTTGTGATGTAAGATGACCAAAAAATTATTGTTTTAGCACAGTTTTTATTTAATGTTTTTCTACGACGCTTAGGTGAGGGGGTGGATCATTTTGCCCTCCGTGAACACTCTGCATTCCGCTGTCAGCTTTGACTGCAGCATACAAGGGGTAACATGCCGGCATCTGTGTTTTCTTGGATGCCAGCATATGCAGCAGGGGCCCAGCTGTCAGTGACTGCCAGGTCTGTGCTGTTGATCGGGCAGGCGCAGCTCCTGCACCCGCCCGATTAGCCCTCCGTACATGTACGGCTCTGGTCTTTAAGTCACGTCCAGCAATGCCGTACCTGTACGGCGTGGGTCCTTAAAGGGTTCATCAAAGTGTCATTAAGACAATTCATTCTACACTTGAACCTGGTCTAGTTATCAATTCTGAAGCCTCTGGTGATCAACTGATATCACTGTGGAACTTTTGACTGGCCATAGGGGCAGCTGCAAGAAAATTCAAGTCAAATGAATAAATGGCCAGTTAACCAATGGTAAAGTAAACAAAGGATCAAGAAAAAATAGGAATGTGAACATTAGTGAAGTTTTTCATCAATAAAATACTTTCAGTTTACATTTAGTACAAAACGACAAATGTTTCAAAAGTTTTTATTTTTTCACTATTAAAACGCAATAAAAACCTATCGCCGTAATTGTAGTGATCCGGAGAATGAAGAGCACCACAAAGTAAATGACGTAAAAACCGAACCCATAAAACTGTGGCAGAATTTATTTATTTTTAAATTCCACCCAATTTGGAATTAGTTTCCAGCTTCCCACTGCATCCTATGCAATATTTAAATGGTGCAAAGAAAAAGGGGGTCAGTCAGTACATCCAAATGCGCAGGTATACATTGCTATGGTTGAAAGCACAAGGACCAAAAAAAAAAACAATACAACAGCACTTCGCAAACATAAATAAAGTGCAATAATGCCATAATTACTGTATATCAATTATTCTAATGCAGATGCTAACGCTACGCTCATTTTGTAAATTTGAGATTTTTGGCTAATACATTTTGTACAAATTGTTTGGGTCCGTTTGCCGGTGTCAAGGTGATCTCTGTAGGCAGGGGCGGACTGAGAACCCTCAGGGCCCCCGGGTAAAATAAATCAAGGGCCCCCTTACAGGCCCCACCCATGTTCTGCTGCAAGCCCCACCCTTGTCCCGCCTCCATGCCCCGCCTCCAGCCACACTCTACACTATCTTTAATAAGATTTCAAAGTTAAAGTGACACAAAAGGCACCCAGACCACTTCAGCTCATTGAAGTGGTCTGGGTACAGTGTCCCTTTTGCAAATCGAGCTGCAATGTTATAGAGAAACTGCATTGTTTACGTTCCAGCAATAGGTCAGCCTCTAGTGGCTGGGTGCTGGCTTCCTGGATTAAAACAGACCTTTGGTCTGGTATCTGACACTGGACGTCCTCACACCCTGCATGATGACCATGATGACCTCCAGGGTCAAATTTTTCCCCATAGGAAAGCATTGATTCAATGCTTTCGTATGGGGTGATCTAATCTCAGCGTCCATTAGTGAGCCTCTGTTAGAAGCAGTGTGGGCATAACTACTGTGAAGGGGGCACATATCTGGGCATAACTACTGTGAAGGGGGCACATATCTGGGCATAACTACTGTGAAGGGGGCACATATCTGGGCATAACTACTGTGAAAGGGGGGGAGGCCCTTCACAGTAGTTATTAATCCCTTTCAGCAGTCCCCCCTTCAGTAAATGGGGGACTGCTGAAAGGGGTTAATAACTACTCTGAAGGGCCTAGCCGCCTGGGCAACCCCACAGATCATCCCCCCACCCACCTTATACTTGTTCCACTGATCCGCTACTTGTGGGCTACATGGGCATGAGTTCAGTCACTTCGGTGCGCAATCCCATCCTTTGGTGCGTGATCTCGCGAGACCCGTGACCTACAGCAGCAGGACGGTATTGCCCACCAAAGTGACTCAACTCATTCCCGCGCGCCCACAAGTAGCGGAACAATTACAAGAGGGGTGGGGAATAGCAAAATAAAAAAATATTTTGAACCAAAAGGTGTTATGGGGGCTCTGTGGATGGCACTGTTATGGGGGGATCTGTGGATGACACTGTTATGGGGGGATCTGTGGATGGCACTGTTATGGAGGGGATCTGTGGATGACACTGTTATGGGGGATCTGTGGATGGCACTGTTATGGGGGGATCTGTGGATGGCACTGTTATGGGGGCTCTGTGGATGGCACTGTTATGGTGGCTCTGTGGATGGCACTGTTATGGGGGCTCTGTGGATGGCACTGTTGTGGGGATCTGTGGATGACACTGTTGTGGGGGGATCTGTGGGTGACACATATATAGCACCTTATGCTATATATGTGTCATCCACAGATCCCCCCATAACAGTGTCCCTGTGAGTGAATGATCCCCAATACAGGGACTGGGCGCCGGTGTTCTGGAATTTTCTGCTACCCAGAATTTCTTGCTACCCACGTCACTTCCGGTAGTGACGTGGGAGGTGTGTCTCTCACCTCGGCTCCTCATTGGCTCTCAGTGAACAACTTGAAATCCTCTGCGATCCTTTCCCTCTCCCTCTCTGTACTCACAAACTCAGTAGCAGGCCGGGCGGCAGCGCAACTCACTGATGTTGCGCGCCTGCTCCTCCTACTTCATTCATAAAGTGGGAGGAGCAGGCGAGTGACGTCAGTGAGTTGCGCTGCCGCCCGGCCTGCTACTGAGTTTGTGAGTACAGAGAGGGAGAGGGAAAGGATCGCAGAGGATTTCAAGTTGTTCACATATGAATATTACTATTACAGTGAGCGGGGCCCGGTGTTATGTTATTCTGGGGCAGGCCCCCATCCCGGCCGGGCCCTCGGACCATGTCCGAAGTGCCCGACCGGTCAGTCTGCCCCTGTCTGTAGGACAGGAACCCAACACTAAATGCTGCCTGTTAGGATGCCATACTGGCCACCATAAAATACAGGGAGTGCAGATTCCACTTGCAGGCTGAGCCCACTCTATATCTTACCTATCCTGGTGCCAAAAGGCTTCCAGTGAATGCAGGCAACAGCTTGCATGTTGGACCTGCATTCCCTGGATTTAATGGAGGCCGTTATGGCACCGAAAGCGGCAATAGGCAGAGTAGACCCAGCAAGCATTCCTGCATTCCTTGTATTGTATGGTGGCCAGTATCGTACCATAACAGGAAGCATTTAGTGTTAGGTTCCTGTCCTTTAGAGATCACCTTGATGCCGGCGGACATGCAAAAATATTTTTATACAAAATGTATTTGCCAATAACCTTAAATTTATTAAATTTTATTAGCATTAGCACCAGAATAATTTCTATAATTATGGCATTATTGTACTTTATTTGTGTTTGCAGAGTGCTATTGAATGTTTTTTGTCTCAATATTAAATGGTGCCATTAGAAAGTGCAATTTGTTCCAAATAAAAACAAGTCCTCATATGGCTATGTGAATGGAAAAATAAAAAGTTATGGCTCTGGAAAGTCAGGGAGAGAAAAATGAAAATGTAAAAACTGAAAATCACTGCATCATGAAAGGGTTAAATATTTTAATGCATTTTTTTTGTCTAGAAAGTTCCCTATATAACCACTGGTGACAAATATGTGCTACACTTACTTTACTACTGTTGGACCTGTCAGCTCTTTGGACATGACTATTCTTAGTAAATTCTTGTAATTCTTATAATTCTGGAACATCTTTGCCTAGAAGTTTGCATTGTGTAATATGTTTGTTATTTCTCCTAGAAATGTATAAATAAATTGACCATCAAAGATAAGATGTTCCAGATTTGTTATTTTATGAAAAATACAAGTATTTCCTAAAACAAGCATGTCAGTATAGGTTGCAGGTTTTCTTTAAACTTGTTCTTAACTATGTTCAATATTGTGTCTTATGGGAGTCATTTTGCTTCCTGTTTGGGTCTACTTCGATAACATGGGGATCCAATTAGTGCTTGAGTATTATGACTCTTGTGGTGAAGTGCATGATAGAGGTGTGCTTAGGGTATGTATCTCACCCGGGTTTTCAGTTTAGCTGGGTGAGATAACTGTAATCCAGAAATGGTGCTGCTTCAGCAAGGTATAGCTTGCTGGAGATCATTTTGTTTAAAGCTGTATGGGCTGGATTTCTTCGGACTGGTTGGTAGTGGGAATCTCTCAGTCCCCACCCCTAGTCCACTACAGATATTCACTTTAACCTGAGGTGATCACAGCTGAGGCCTGCTGTGTAATCAATGGGGGATAAACCAACCTTCTGTGTATGACTGTGAGAGAGGACTTTGAAAAGGAAGACTGCAGAGGCTCTGTGTGGTCCCAGCCAGGAGGGCTGGGGGGCCACGAGGCTGTTTGAAAGCCTGGGTTTTGGGGGGACCAGTGACACCTAAGTAAAGTAAAAGTGTTGGGTCAAGGTTGGGAGGACTCTTAGACCATATTCCCCCAAGGTACTGGTGTGGTCACAGCCAGGAGGCTGCTGGACCATGTGGCTGAGAAAAGCCAGATCTCACCCCTTGTGTGAATGATGCTTTAGAGGTGAGTTAGGGAGAAGACCTCTGTATTAGGTAGAGCCTAGATAGGCAGGTGTTTATTTTGCTATGTTTGTGCTAGTGCTAAAGTGCCAAAATAAAGCACCATTTGGACTTTAACCCCGTTGTCTGAGGAGGAATCTGTCATCGCCACCCTGCTTGAGAGAGCGACCCCTTACACTATCTTTGTTGTCTCCTTTCAGTCTTGTGTCCTATGAACTGTCTTTGCTAGACACTCTATTGCTGGATTAGCTTCTACTTTAAAACCATCTTTCAAGTTGTTCATTTGATGGAATTTTATATATTTCTTAGAGGTGCTCTGATCATTCCTTCAACCCATTGGATTTCAGCACTGTTTCACTGGTGTTGTAACATAGTCCTAGCAATCATTTGATAGACTTAGGAACAGCTTTAGAAATCATAATCCCTTAATGATTAGATGAAACGATACCTAGATAGGTAGCTTCTGCTCTTTATATAGTTACAATGATACAGAATATGTTCTCTCTGCCCCATCTCAATATGAAATATGATGCAATAAGCATAGCAGGCATCACTTCAAGTTGAAATGCAAAGAACTAAAGTCAATAAATATGCATGAAGAAAAACTATTATGTTATGCACATTGTGCACATATTCTATTGAATCATGATGTCAATTAACAAATTCCTTTGTAGACTAGTGTAGGGATTTCTGTGCAACTGCATTGTTATTATGGGTGTTACTGGAGGATATATGGCCAATACCACTTAGTAAATTATAAAGTCTGATAAAGCAAATAATAGCTGGAGCATGGAATCTGCATGATATATATGTATCATATTTGATCTCATTGGCCTGCAGCTCCAAAGGAAATAAAGGAGATCAATATTTGCTAAAACCTACTAACAAAGGTTAACCATGACTACATATTTATATGATACAAACTTTCAGGGGTATACACAAGCTGGAAGTTATACAGTTAAAGCCTTCCCCTTCTGCACTCACTCCTGGCTATGCTCTTCCTGCTCATGTGCATTTACAGTCTGTATGCAATGCTGTATGCCATCTGGTGGTAAAAGGTGAATATTACATGGCAGATGTTCACTTTGCATGATTGCACCAGCAGTGACCAGACAGCATTACATACAGAAAACACCTAAGTTGAAGAGAAAGGGGGAGAAATGCCAGCTCAAATGTTGCCACATCAGTGATGGCTGGATCAGTATGTCCTACTGTGTCCACCTCTTGTGAGGTTAATCTAGTATCTCCTGCTATAAGGGATATCTGGCAATAAATGAAACTGTATATGTGTATCACAGTGTGTATGCCTATATGTTTTTATTTTTGTGTGTGCAGACTTTATGGACTGTGAAAGTGTCTATAACATGTATCATACTCTGTACTCCAGAGTTCTAGATCCAAAAAAATAATAAATAGAAAAAAAGGCTTTGTGATTTTTGGGGATTAATTGAACCAAAAAAATGTGGACATTTTGCATCTTGTACACCAAAGAAGAGTTAAAAGTGAAGGGGGAGACAGGGTGATATAAGCCTACTTAGGGGATTTAAAGGGGTATAAGTTTCTGATAAGTTATGTGAACATGTCATGGTTACCTGCCTGTTTAGCCAGGTACAAAGACAGAAACATTTAGGTTAGTTTCACACTAGTGCTTACATTGTCCAGCAGGCTATTTCAGCAGAGGAACAGACTGCCAGAGATCATCGCTCCCGGCATAGCCAGAAACAGCCGGAGCACCGCCAGGCCCCAATGACTATAATAGAACCCACTGGGGATCCAGCCTGTTTCTGGCTTTAGTTCAGAGATTTGGCCAGAAAAATACCATCTGTTTTTGTCCGACCGAATTCCATCACTAATTCAGAAATAGGCCAGATGCCTCAGAGACCCATTATATTCAATGGACTCAAGTGCTGAAAGGTAATATCCAGCTATGCCAGATGCAATGATACTTGGCAGGCTTTTACTCTGCCAGAGCAGCCTGCTGGACAATATAAGCGCTAGTGTGAAACTAGACCTAGCAAGATTTTTTATGCTACAAAGTCTCCAAAATACCAAAATACACCATGGGGTGGTGAAAAAAATAAAAAAAATAAAAACTGTAGCAAAAATGTGGCATTGCCTTAATCATAATGACCCACAGAATGAAGTTGGCATGTTAGTTTAACAGAACAGGAAATATCATGAAAACTAAATCCATTAAACTATGACTAATTGCATTTTTTTTTTCTTATTCCAGCTTCCCACTACATTATATGCAATTATAAATGGTACCATTATAAAGTGCAAGTTGTCCCACTAAAACAAAAAAAGACAAAAAAAAAACAAAAACAATCTCCTACAGCTAAATAAATGGAGAAATAAAAACATTATGGCTCCAGGAAGGTTGGGAGTAAAAAATAATTTAGAAAATACTCAAAATTAAAGTCTCTTATGATGAATTTCCCCAAAACAGCGCATGTTCATGCTTAAAAAATGTATCAACTTACAAAATCCTGCATGTGCCCTGCAAATTTTTAACTGTATAATACTCTACATCCAAAACAAAATGTGTGACTAACCACTCTCAGACTAATCTTACCTTCACCAAACTGATTTTTCTATAGGGGGTTGTAGACTTTTGCACATAATAGAGTGTTACCAGTAAAAATCTAATGTACCTAAAGTTGAGAAGCCAACAGTCTACCCTACTATTGTTATATGCTGTTTAACAAATAGTTATGAGATATGACACATACAAACATGGACAAAATTGCAGGTACCCCTCCATCAAAGAAAGAAAAACACACAATGATCACTGAAAGAACTGGCAAAAGTCATAATAAATAAACATTTACTAAAAATCAACTAATGAAAACCAAACATTGCTTGAATTGCCTGGACAAAAATTATAGCATACCCAGAAAAGACTGAAAATAATTTTACCACACAGACATAAAAAAATAGGGTGTGTCATGTAATTAGCATAATAGGTGTCTTCAAATATATAATCAGTCAGTCTGCCTAATTTAAGGATGGAAAGTAGACACTGGTATCATGGTGTGTAGGACACAAAACATGCACCAAGAAAACTAAGGAAAAAGTTGTCTCAGGAGATTAGAAAGACAATTATAGACAAACGATAAAGGTAAAGGCTATAAGACCATAATATAGTTTCACATATTATTCAGAAGTTTAAGGTCTACAGGACTTCCTGTGCAGGCGCAGTATGGGTGAGTGCTTGCGCCTGCACGATTCTCCTGTGGCAGAGGGCAACAGCCTCAATATTGTCACTGGGCATGCGCCGAGCCCAGTGACAATATTGAGGCTGTTGCCCTCTGCCACAGGAGAATCGTGCAGGAGCAGGCACTCACCTATACTGCCCCTGCGCGGGAATTCCGGAGGACAAGAGAGGAGGAAGGGGAGGGCCTGCTCCTGCACGATTAAATGACGTGGTGGGGAGGGGGCAGCGCCGTTCGGGAAGTATGTTGGAGGACATTTATTTATGAGGAGGCCGGCTGGGCTTGGAAGAGAGGCGGGCTGGGCACTGCAGAGGGGCGTTACTGGGCACTAGAGCAGAGTAATAACGCCCCTCTGGGCACCTCGGAAACTCATTTGCATATCACAAAACTCGCGTTTTTATATAAGAATGAAAAGTGGCATAAAAGAAAGAAGACCCATGTAGGTAAGAAGGCACTTTATTGCAAATTGCTATTTTAACAGTTTTATATGGTCAAAATAGGTGACAGATTCCCTTTAAGTTTGTGGGTATAACGTGAAAAATGTGGAAAAGTTAAACCGGTCTAAATACTTTTTTAAGGCATTGTACCTACTATGAAACATGGCGGAGACTCGGTTATGTTTTGGGGCTACTTTTCTGCATCTGGCACAGTGTGTCGTGAATCTGGGAAAGATGCAATGAAATCTGAAGACTATCAAGATATCCTAGAATGAAATATGCTGCCCAGCGTCAGAAAGCTTGGTTTCAGACACAGGTCATGGATCTTCCAAAAGGATATTTATCCGAAATACAAAGCTAAGCATTGGACTATTCTGGTGGCCTGCTATGAGCCTATTGAACATCTTTGGAAGGAGTTGAAACATGCAGTCTGGAGAAGGAACTCTTCAAACCTGAGACAGCTGGAGCAGTTTCCCTACAAGGAGTGACCCAAAATACCTGTGGACAGGAGCAAAACTCTCAACGGTTAAAAAAAAAATCACTTGATTGCAATAGTTGCCACAAAAGGTTGTTCAACTAAATATTAAGTCAAGGGTACACTCATTTTTGTCCAGGCCAGTTTCAATAGTTTGTTTTATAAATTGTTCTCTTGAACCACAATTCATAAGCAATGTGTTTCATTAGTTGATTTTCAGTGCATTTTTATTTATTATTACTTTTATCATTTTCAAGTTATTTCAGTGATCATCGTGGGTGTTTCTTTCTTTCATGGAAGGGTACTCACAATTTTATCCTGGTGTGTATTTGCACGGGGAGATTCAAACTTTTGCAAAAATAGAATTTTAATGGTTTCCTTTAGCAACCAGTAAAGGGACATAAATTCATCTAGAACAGCCTGTTCTGTTCAATACTTTTTCCTTTTTTTTGTAAATGAATTGTATTATACTGTGTAAGCATCAATGCAAAACAATATCATAAGAAGTCTTCCTCCAACAAAAAAATTAAAATAATGATAATAATAATAAAAAGCGATTGAATTCATTATTATGGAGCAAAGAACTCACCTTCAGAAATTATCATTTAAACATAGTTTGTTCTGAACATGGAAAATCACTGGCAAATTTGGATTAAACAATGTATGTATTTTCTTATACTCTGCATCTCTTTGTTCAGATGCATTACCTTTTAGATATAAAGTTTGAGTGAGTTCTCAAGACGTTTAGCACAGTTATGTTACCAAAAAGCAAGCAATAAGCAATCTTTCATGTACAGTACTCCAACCATTGCGGAAATAAACCTTCAGTACAATTAAGTGCCTTCAGACTGTGTGGCACTAGATGCAGCATAGCTTGGAGAGAACGAATATTTGAAAATGATGTTTTTATGAACTAACAAATATTTCACTGCCTTTTATATTTTAGCAGAACAAATATAGAAAAAACTGAATAAGTTCACAGCTGTAATAAAAATGATTTATGTCGGCCTTTTTTATTTTGCATGCAACCCTTTAGTTGTCATAGTCTAAATCTGAAGTTCAATGCTGACTTGAAATGTTAAACTACAATTTTTAATTGACATGTCTTAGAGATTAGATTTACATATTAGGTTGTAATAAAAATAAGTGAACCTTTTCACATTTGGTTCATTTCAGGTTTAAAAATGTTTTCCATAAGTTGGGACATGAACTGAACCAAAGTTGCTCCAATTGCTCCAAATATATTTTCTCTCCTTCCTCCCCCACCTTAAGCTCTTGAATGCAATGACAGGACAAGTAAATACTGTCAGAGTGACACTGACATACATAGTTATGAGTAAACACATGTTTGACAGCATTAATCAGCATTTAAAAATACACAGCGCCGCAGCATGTATTATATTTTTTTGTATTCCAAAGCTTCCAAAAATTAGCGGAGACACACAGTTTGATGGGAAAAAGACAGTGGCTTATTGGAGGACCAAGTGCCCAAAAATGATGCCTTAATGAGGTCAGAATGCCTGCTGATATGACATGCACATGCCATGAGTCCCACCACTCCACCCAGGCCAGAACCTAGAAAAAATACATTTAGGTGAATGAAGCAGACGTGCACCACATCTCCAGAAAATTTAATTTAGGAAAAGGCGCAGAATTATGCCACATTTACAGAAAATTTGATGGTATTGTATGAAGGCCACTCTATACCTGACGTGTGCCAAATGTATAATACAACAAGCACCTGGTGATGAAGGCAAACCCGGTTGGTTTTGTTAAATAGTCATCTGTAAATAATGATTAAAGATGGTGCAAAAGTTCTGGGCAGATAACTTAATCATATACATTATACTACAAACTGTGGATGGCATAGTTATGAGGGCATCTGTGGATGGCACTGTTATGGGGGCATATGTGGATGGCATGACACTGCTATGGTGGGATCTGTGGATGACACATATATAGCATCTTATCTAATGTGTCATCCACAGATCCCCCATAACAGCGTCCCTGTGTAGTGAATGGGGGCCGGCATCTGGTTTTGTAATGGCAGCAGAGCCTGGTGCAGTCCCTGTATTCTACTACACCGGGCCCCGCTCACAGTAGTATAATATCTAACTTGTAGGTATTGTTAAACTATTCAAATATCATCTGAAATCGGGGGGCGGAGCTAGCGCCGGATGGAGATAGTCGCATAGCTCTCTGCTCTGTGTGGAGACTCGTCCCTAACGCCAGCTAACATTAGCTAATTACAGCAGAAAATGGTCAAGATCGGGAACGCAAGGCAAGGTGACACTCCTGCACCTTCCAAGAACCAAGCATCTGGCGGAGATATGGAGAAATTCCTAAAGAAGGCTGCTTCCACGATCGCCTCCAGTGAACCCAAGATGGCGCCGACCCCGCAACCCAAAGCCCTGAAGCGCGCGTCTGCACCATCGGAGGGGGAAAGCGACTCAGAAAGCTCCCATCCCACCGCTGACCTCCCGCTCACAAGAAAATACCTTGACCGGGCTCTGAATAGAATACTGGAGCCGATCTTAGCGGAGATGTCCGCATGCAGGCAAGAGGTGAGACACGTGGGGGAGCGGGTGGAGGTCCTGGAGACGCGCCAGGCAGCGATCCTTAATCACCAGACGTCGGTATCTGATTCCCTACGGCGCTGCGCTACATACCTGAATGACCTCCATAATTCGCTGGAGGATCAGGAGAACAGGGGACGCCGAAACAACCTGCGTTTCAGGGGAGTGCCAGAAACGGTCCCCCCTGGCGAAGTGTCAGCCGCCATCATCGAAATCTGCGGCTCACTGCTGGGGCCTGATCACCCGCAGGAGATCATCATAGAAAGAGCGCATAGAGCCTTGAGGCCCAAACCAAAGCCCACAGAGCCGCCCAGAGATATCATCTGCAGGTTCCTTAACTTTCCGGTTAAAGCTGCAATTCTGGACTCAGCGAGCAACCACCCGGATTTAGCTTATGAAGACTCCAAGATCGAGGTTTTCCAGGATTTGGCACCGTCAACTTTGAAGAAACGCCGATCCCTCAAGCCCCTGACAGATTGGCTTCGATCTAACAAAGTCCTGTACCGGTGGGCCTACCCGTTTGGACTCACCTTCTCGTACGCAGGCAAAAGGGTCAACGTTTCCTCCTTCACAGATCTCACAGCGGTATATGAACTGCTGAATGTGTCCCCTATGCCGATTGAAAACTGGGAACTCTTCCAGGACCTTGGCATCCTACCAGATATTCCTAGCGTGGTCCCGTTTGAAATCCTCCGTACTCCGAAGTCCTCCCGCTCCAAGAAGAGAGGACATCATCTCACTCCGAGGAGCTTATCTCAGGAACAGTAGAGGGTCCTGTATAACGCTGCCATGACTGTGTCAGATGTAGGCATTTCTCTGTGTGCCTCTAGTTCTCGGGACGCCTTAGCTGGGCCTAGTCACCGTAGCGACTTTATGATGTTTTTTCTTATTGGGAAAGTTACGTATCCATGCTAGTACCCGATCGTGGCCCTTACCTGGGCGTTATACGGTCTCCTAACCGGTCTAAAGACCTCCTACACCCCTCCTCACTTTGTATGACATACCCCGATATGTCTGTTCACTTGTGTGATGTTTGTTTAACTTGTTATGTTTTGTTTACTTTTTCTTCTTTTACCCTTATACCCCGTCCAGGGTCTTGGTCTCCACCACTGCCATGGAGAGATCTCCCTTCTCTAGCGAATACCGTGATGCACCAGACAGCGGACCTCCACAAGTTTGAAATGCTCTCTTGGGGAAAATATCACCGGCTACAAGGTAACTACACCCTCACATGTCTTAATGGCTGACCTATTGGTAACTTCTTACAATGTCAAGGGTTTTCACTCCCCCTCAAAACGGAGCCAAATCTTTGCCATTCTAAGAAAGGCCGGAGCTGGGGTGATATTTCTACAAGAGACCCATTTTAGATTCAACCGCTACCCTGACATGCGCTTCTCCCACTACTCCAACTGGTACCATTGTGGAGGTAATTCCTCTGCTTCTAGTGGGGTCAGCATAGGGCTACAAAGGAAAATCCCTTTCAAGTTTATTAGTCAGATACTAGACCCGGAGGGAAGGTTCATACTACTTAAAGGCTCCATTGGGTCACAGATCTACACTTTTATCAACTTATACGCCCCTAACTCGAACCAATCCCGCTGGTTCTCAGACATCTTCCCTACCATAGAATCCTTCCAGGAGGGTCTGGTAATTGCAGGGGGCGATTTCAACGTAGCTTTAATGCCACAACTGGATGTCTCCTCCCACAAGTCATCCCATTCCAGCAAATCTCTAAAAGTAATTAGGAATCTACTATGGGAGTTGCATCTGATAGATGTGTGGAGGTCTCACCATCCCGATACTCTGGATTTCACATTCTACTCCTCTGTACATGGCACTTACCATAGACTAGATTACCTGCTTGTTTCCAAGGAACATGTACATCTATGCAGGGATCCATCTATAGGTTCTATACACCTGTCAGACCACTCCCCGGTTTTTATGAAAGTCCTTGCCCCTCAGGAAGCCCCAACTTGTTTTCACTGGCGTATGAATGAATCCCTCTTGGGTTTCCAAGACTCAATCGAGTCGATCTCTAAATACATCACAGAGTATTTTTCACTAAACAAAAGCCCAGATCTTCAGGTAAATACTCTCTGGGACGCCCACAAACCAGTGGTTAGGGGTCACTGCATTAGCATAGGCACGTACCTGAAGAAAACTAGAGAAAAAGACATAGATGATACGCTGAAACACATCCAGAGACTGGAATCGCTACATAAAATTAAACCCTCCGATCCTCAATTTCAGGAGCTATCAAGTTATAGGGCCAAGCTTAGATCCCTCCTATCTCACAGAGCAGCAAAATTTTACATGAACTCTCAACACAAATTCTTCGCTCATGGGGATAAGGCCACTAAGTTTGTCATGAATAGGATCAAAGGGAGGAGATCCGCAAACTACGTCCACCAGTTAACCTCACAAGATGGGTCTCCCGTCTTCTCGTCGACCCGGATAGCGGCATTTTTTCGCTCCTTTTACAATGACCTCTATAACCTCCCCCATAGTGTAGACCCAGACACTCGTGCCTCGGCAACGACATCCTTCCTAGATGCCGCTAACCTCCCTGAAATGTCTCCGTCACAGAAGCAAGCCCTTGAAGCCCCCTTCTCACTGAGTGAACTCAAAATAGCAATGAACCAAATGCCTACAGGAAAGAGCCCGGGCCCCGACGGCCTTCCACTGACCTACTACAAAACTTTTCAAGACCTCCTGCTCCCACACCTCCTTGAAGTTTGTAATCAGACACTTCAGGGCACCCCCCTATCCAGAGATATGACAGCGGCAAACATTACCCTTATTCCTAAAGAGGGGAAAGACCCCAAACTATGCCCCAATTATCGGCCCATCTCCCTCCTAAACATAGACCTCAAGCTCCTGGCCAAGATGTTGGCAAACAGATTAGCCATCCTCCTCCCTCAGTTGATCCATGGGGACCAGGTCGGCTTTATCCGCAACAGGGAGGGCAAAGATAACACGACTAGGGTAATCAACACCCTCTGTCACGCCAAAAAGCTCTCTTCGCCCTTGCTGTTGCTTAGCACGGATGCGGAAAAAGCATTCGACCGGATTAATTGGTCCTATTTAAAACAGGTGATGTTGAGATTCGGCATACCTGGACCCTTTGTCCAGGCGACCTTCTCAATGTATAAACATGCTACTGCTTCTGTCTCAGTTAATGGTACCTTGTCCGCTCCATTTTCCATTGGGAATGGGACACGCCAAGGATGCCCCCTATCACCCTTACTATTCATACTGGCCCTTGAGCCGCTGCTCGCCACTATTAGATTGGACCGGGAGGTGGAGGGTCTATGTTTGGGAGGTAGGGATCAGAAGTTAGCCGCCTTTGCGGACGATGTTTTAATAATGACGGTGAACCCGAAAGTTTCATTACCCCGAATTCAGGCCCATCTCAGTACATACAGTGCCCTATCAGACTTTAAAATTAATGCCAGCAAATCACTGGTTCTTTGTTCAGGCATCTCAAGGGCAACCAGACACCAACTGATGGTGGACTCCCCATTTAATTGGTCCTCTCCCACTATAACCTATTTAGGGGTAAAGATTAGCTCCGAGATAACTGAACTCTTTTCTCTCAATTACACTCCCCTAAAAGAATCACTTCTTGACTCAATAGACAACCTGGCCCGATCTAACCCGACACTATCCTGGTTTGGCCGCAAAAACCTCCTGTCCTCTTTAATACTTCCTAGACTTACCTATCTTCAGCAAGTCCTACCCATCTCTGTCCCCAAGCACTATTATGACACTATCATGCAAAAATTCCGGTCCTTCATTTGGAACGGAAGGAAAGCGAGATTATCCTCTGCTCTCCTTACAAAGCCCAGGCATGCAGGAGGAATAAGCTTACCTAACCCCGAACTGTATGGGAAGGCCATTCTCCTCTCACGGGCAATCGCATGGTTACGCCCTTCCCCTCCCCCAATAACAGTACAGGTAGAACTGGATATCCTGAATGGGTCAGCTAGGGCACTCCTGCTAGGTCATAAAACAATTTTCCCGAGTCTTATGTCTCAGTATCCGATTCTCAAGGCCACGATTGAAGTATGGAAGTGGATCTCCTCTACACACTGTCACGTCCCATTTCCCTCTCCTACATTAACTATCTCTGATATCATACATACTGCTCCTTTCGCCCTGAGAAGCGCAACATCACCAGAGCTTATCTCTTCCACCACCCGGGTGTACTCTCTTGCCCATCCAGATGGGGAGTGGATGGATTTGGGGAGTACCAATACTCTTCTAAATCCTCACCCGCGGGACTCCTTTGCAGTCTCATATATTAGAGCTTACCTGAAACAACACATCAGTTTCGGGGACCTACTTAGACCGCAGGTATGGCTGGAATCCCAGATCTCTCTAGGCTCACCACCCAAAAAACTAGTTTCACAGGTTTACAGTCGATTGCGGCTGCCACCCATTCTCGCAAAGCCGTCCTTTGTGACGCAATGGGAACGAGATTTAGACACTACGATTCCTTTTGAAGCCATACCCAAACTGCTGGAGTCCCCCCACAGGGCCTCCCGCTGTGTCAGAATCCAGGAAAATGGCTACAAAATCCTTACCAGGTGGTATAACACACCTGATAAAACTTCAAGGTATGCCGGGTCTGCTTCTGACACGTGCTGGAGGTGTCTTGGGGAGAAAGGAACTTTCCTGCATATATGGTGGGACTGCCCTATGATACTAAAATGGTGGGGCGAGGTCTTTTCAATGGCAAATAAGGTTTGTGGCACTGCAATTCCTCCCTCTCCCCAAATCGCTCTCTTATCCTTTCCCTGTAACAAGAGCGAGGGAAAACCTCCACTGGTGTTCTTGCAGATGCTACTAGCTGCCCGTCTACAGCTCCCGAAATACTGGCTACAACCAGTGGCTCCTCCTATTGAACAGTGGATCCAAAAAATTGACCAGATCCACAAGTTTGAGGAATTGTCATCCTGGGAAACCCGCACCCATGTATCTTTTCTCAAGAAATGGGCCCCTTGGCTTAAATTTAGGTTTCCTAACACGTAAAAGTGACCTACTGTAGTGTCATCCAAATGCAACATAAAATATGAGAATGTGCCCCTTAGTTACGCCACTCTGAGCGACAGGGCCTTTGCGTGAACGGTATCCTCTCGCATCTCCTATATAGCCCTTTATAACTAGTGAAGGTCCGAGGAGAACTCCCCTTGTTAGGTATAGCACTTGTGTATCCCGCTGAGCCTACACTCCCATACTGCTGTAGCTTTGATTTTTGTAATGAACTTAAATATGTAGTTGGCTGTATCTACTATTTCGCTGAGATGTCTCTGTCTTTGTACTGCTTCACCACGGCCTGCGAGCCGAAACCCTGGTATCCCTGTTACCTGTTGTTATACTTGAAAAAATTTAATAAAAATTTTAATAAAAAAAAAAAAATATATCATCTGAAATCCAGCGCTTTACTTATTACTAACTTTGTAGCAGTCAGGAGGCCAGGCGGGCACTCTCAGCGTGACTCACTACGTCACGCACCTGCTTTATTCATATAGTGGGAGGAGCAGGCACGTGATGTAGTGAGTTACGCTGCCGCCCACCCAGCCTCCTGACTGCTATGAAGTTAGTAGTAAGTAAAGCGGTGGATTTCAGATGGTATTTGAATAGTTTAGAAATGCCTACAAGTTAGATATGATGATACTACTGTGAGTGGGGCCCGGTGTAGTAGAATACAGTGACTGCACTGGGCCCGCTGCCATTATAGAACCAGATGCCGGCCCCAAGCCCATCCTCCCTCTCAGCCGATACACCTGATGGCCGCAGTATTCGCCCCCATAAGACGCACTGCAATTTTTCCCCCACTTTTGGGGGGGGGGGGGAGTGCATCTTATAATACGTGGCAAAAAATAGAGTGGCATCTCTATGTGGCAAATAATACGACCACATAGAGAAGTCTGTTTTTTTTTCTATGTTTAGAAGCTATGTTTAAACAAATATTAATGGTGTCTATAATCATAAAAGCTACTGTACGTAGTGCATATGATAAAGATCAGAGACCAGCAAGCAGGGATGAGTGTGCGAGGGTAGGTGTCTGCCATGGGCGTCACTTCACTATCCAGAAGATGGGGTGCAATCATGTCTGCATGTGCAGCTGTTCAGCTTTATAGGCTTCAGGCCACTCATCACAAAAGTCGCAATGACGTTACCATGAGAATCTGTGTTGGGTCTCCCATGATCATGTCATCACATAAGACCCAGCACAGGAGCAGTGATGTCGTTATAAATATCGGGGGCACAATTTTGGTATTAGTACTTCTGAGGGTACTGTGGGGGCATTCTTATTGAGCACAATATGGAGGACATTGCTATTAATAGGGGGTAACTCTTGGGGAGTATTGTCACTAGAGATAATCAGATTTTTAAAAAATTTGATTTGCTGATTCGCCAAATTTTTCAGAAAAAATTTGGTTTGATCCGAATATATTAGCAGCGAATTGCATAAAAAAAAAACTGCTATTTTCTGGCTGCTAAGAGCCTTTATTGTGGTGTAGAACATTGTGCCTTGTAGTAACACGCATAGGGAGTCTGCTTTGGTAGTGAAATAATACTGTGAGTCCGTATGACATGCAGATGGCAAGCGTCACTCTTAGAATCACTGCAAACTTCACTTATTAGGGCAGTAACGGTGCCTAAACTGACCAAATAACTCAAATATGAACTCAACCTTACAGATCGATGTTAGTGCCAAGAAGAAGCACACTCCTTTTACATAGTCGCCAGCTGATATCACATAGATGTTATCAGAACCTGTTCTATTAAACGATTATACAAGTAGAGCCCACCCGACAGATTGAAGAGGGTGTCAGCAGTAAGTTTGTGTTGATGTCACTGTTTAATTTGCCCTTCCTCTGATCCATCAGAACAATAACCCACAAAAAACGGATCCTGTCTGTAGAGCATATGCCTTCACTCAGTCAGCATTTGCTCAATAAACCTTTAGTATTGCTAAAGCCCAAAAAAAACAGGACTGGATCTAAAACAGAGATGACATGTGAATGGAATATTTGCATGTCTTCTGTGTTTTGCACCCACTCCTGCTTTTGTCTACCAAATCATAAGTCAATTCTGATGGGACCATACAGGCCTTACAGCTGCTACACAGACAGGATCCGTTGTGCGTCTCATTTTTCCTTCCTTCTGACAGATCAGAAGGGTCAAACAAATGACGATGTCAGACAGGCCAAAAGGCAAAATAGTGGCCCAGTCATGAAGTGGGGAGGGTGGGAACAGCATGAGGAGACCACAGAGTGGCCCAATGACAAGGTCTGGAGGTTTCCACAGTATCAGGAGGCCACATAGTGGTATAATGACAGAGTCTGGAGGTGGTGGCAGCATGAGGAGACCACACAGTGGCACAATGGAAGTGTGGGAGGTGGAGGCAGCATCATGAGGCCACAGAGTGCCAAAATCACAGTCAGGAGGTGGTGGTAGCATGAGGGGACCACAGAGTCTGACAGCAGCAGCAGCAGTAGCAGCATCAAGAGAAGGCCACCAAGTGGCACAATGACAGAGTCTGGAGTTTGCAGCAGTATGAGGAGGCCACCAAGTGGCACAATGACAAAGTGTGGAGGTGGCAGCAGTATGAGGAGGCCACTGAGTGGCACAATGACAGAGTCTGAAGGTGGCGGCAGCAGTAGTAGCAGTATCAACAGAAGGCCACCGAGTGGCACAATGACAGAGTGTGGAAGTGGCAGCTGTTTGAGGAAGCCACTGAGTGGCACAATAACAGAGTCTGGAGGTGGCGGCAGCAGCAGTAGCAGCATCAGAAGAAGGCCGCCAAGTGGCACAATGACCAAGTGTTGAGGTGGCAGCAGTATGAGGAAGCCACCGAGTGGCACAATGACAGAGTCTGGAAATGGCAGAAGCATGAGGAGGCCACAGAATGGCACAATACTGGAGTCTGGAGGTGGCGGCAGCAGCAGCATCAGTAGGAGGCCACAGAGTGGCACAATGACAGAGTCTGGAGGAGGCGGCGGCAGCAGCAGTAGCAGCATCAGAAGAAGGTCACCGAGTGGCACAATGACAGTCTGGATGAGGCGGCGGCAGCAGCAGTAGCAGCATCAGGAGAAGGCCACTGAGTGGCACAATGACGGAGTCTGGAGGTGGCAGATGCAGCTGTAACAGCATCAGGAGAAGGCCACTAAGTGGCACAATGACAAAGTCTGGAAGTGGTGGCAGCAGCAGTAGCAGCATCAGGAGAAGGCCACTGAGTGGCACAATGATACTGTCTGGAGGTAACGGCAGCAACAGTAGCAGCATCAGGAGAAGGCCACTGAGTGGCACAATGACAGATTCTGGAGGTGGCAACAGCAGCGGTAGCAGCTTTAGGAGAAGACCACCGAGTGGCACAATGACAGAGTCTGGAGGAGGCCACAGAGTGACACAACAACAAGAGATTGCGGAGTCAGGAGCAGCATGAGGGGGCCACAGAGTGGCTGCTTCGTCTATTAATTTATAGGGAATATGGAACAGAACAGAAGGTTAAAATTTCGCAACTTTATAAAGTGTTGCTTAAAACACGATTTAATAATACACGTTCTCCGGCACAAAAGGCTTGGCAAATTGATTGTCCGTGAATTTCCCTCGAAGATTGGTAGAATATATTGTCAAATTTAAGTTTACTTTCTTATAATTTTAATCAAGTTTTGGTTAAATTTAATATTCAATATTTAATAAATGTAATAATAAAAATTAAGTCACCCAATCCTTGTGTTCCACCTTTGTGCTGCCTCTTGTTACTATGCATGTACTTATTATACATTGTCAATAAAGTTTTTTCGTTTTTCACTTCGTGAAGATTGTGGTTCAACTTTTGGGTGATAAATAAAAATGAAGTGCTGCCTAAGACAGGAGAGAATCCGCCAGTCTTTAACGACATGGTTAACATGGAGAAAGCATTCTAAAAAAAAACTATTTCTCTGCACCTGGAGATGAATCCTGTCAAGATTGATGCAAGTGCGGTATTGGCTGCTCATCAACCCAGATACTTCTGGGGGATCCTGCCTGGCATGAACAGGCCTCTAGTAGCTACAGACAATGTGAAGACAAAGGGTCAAGAAAGCTTTGAGCCCAGAAGAGTCGCAAAGTTTATCAAGATACGTCAGATTTTTCTGCATATAACCGCAGCGCTGACCACTAAATACATTTTGGTTTTTCAACAGAAAAACTTCAATAAATATTTTAAAGCATATAACCACAGTGCTGAATGCTGAATAAACATTGTTTTTCAACTGAAATATGTCAAGATTTTACAGCATATAACAGCAGCGCTGACCGCTGAATAAATTTTTCTTTTCGACCGAAATCCGTCAATAAAGATTTTAACGCATATACAGTATATATGCAGCGCTGAACGCTGAATAAAATGTTTTTCGACCGAAATACGTCAATAAAGATTTTACCGCATTAAACTGCTGCTCTGAACGCTGAATAAAATTAGCTTTTCGACCAAGATACGTCAATAAAGGTTTTATCGAATACAACTGCAGGCTGCAGCGCTGACTGCTGAATAAAAAAAAAAAATTCTACCGGGATACGTCCCAAAAGGTTTTACCAGATTATACATCTACCGAAATACGTCAAGAAAGATTTTACCGCATATATCTGCAGCGCTGAACAGTGAATAAAATTAGTTTTTGGACCAAAATTCGTCCGAAAAGGTTTTACCACATATAACTTTGTCTGAAATACGTTAAGAAAGATTTTACCTTCGGATTCCCCATCACTATACGGACGTCTCAGAAATGAACTGCTGCTCCCGACAGCAGCTCCTGGGAAGGTCATGGAGCGTCCCGGTCATCCGCCATCTATTCGCCCCGCTGAAGTATTATTTGGAAAGTGTGTAGAAGCCACATGGGGCCCCTACGCTGCAAATTTATCATGGAGACATCATGGAGAATTTACCGCATATAATCGCAGCGCTGAACGCTGAATAAATTTAGTTTTTCGACCAAAATACTTCAATAAAGATTTTACCACATATAACTGCCACCGACATGAACTGTGAATGTATTTTTCTTTTTGTACTGAAATACAAAATAACACATATTACCGCCGCACTGACTGCCTGCTACCGCCTCTACTTACGTGAACCTCTGAAAAACTGCTTCCCGGGTAATTAGGCTGCTGAGAAGCAGGTGCTCTACCCCGGGCACGTTTGGCTCCTGACCTCCCACTGCTTCCACCCTGCTCACTCCCAGGCATGCTTTCAACACATATAACCGCCGACGTGAACTGAGAACATATTTTTATTTTTGTACTGAAATTGGCCAGTAAACGTTTTCAGCAGAAATAAATGCACCAGTGAAATTTGTATATATTTTTCTTTCTGTACTGAAATAGGCCACCAAACGCTTTTTGCCACAAATAACTGCACCAGTGAAGTGTGTATATTTTTTCTTTCTATAATGAAATAGGCCACTGAACGCTTTTGCCACAAATAAGTGCACCAGTGAAGTGCTTATATATTTTTTGTTTCTGTACTGAAATAGGCCAGTAAACACTTTCAAGACATATAACTGCAGAAGTGAACTGCGTATATATTTTTCTTGTTTGAAAAGATATGTCACTAAAGGCTTTTCAGCATAGAACTTGCACCCCAAGAAAAAAATGCTGGAATGATAGAGCTGTATAATGGCTATTTGGATTCCCAAATAATCTTTCCCTGCACTTGTAAATCACTTTTCTAGCAGTGTCCCTAGCGCCTTCTGACATCTCTCCATGCATTAAGATGCTGTGAAATGATTCCTCCCTATCCTTCCCCTGCACTTATAAATTGCTTTTATGGCACTGCTCCTAGCGCCTTCTGACGTCTCTTCTGCACTAAAATGCTGTGAAATGATTCCTCCCTACCCTTTTCCTGCACTGATAAATCTTTTTTTTTTATTTATTTTTTCACATTCAGATTTTTTCAATTGCTGTCCCTAGCGCCTTCTAATGTCTGTCCCTGCACTCAGAATGCTTGAAAATGTCTGATTCTAAGATGGCCACTGTATTTATAGGCCTGTGACATCACTGGCTGCTGATTGGCTGCTTGCATGGCATTATGGGTCAGCCTGCCTTCCCAGAGTTCCTTGGCCCATGTCCTCACACGTGTAGCTGCAATTGTAGCCGCCATTTTAGGAAAAATTGTGATTTGTCACCACGATGCGTGAGGAAATTCACATTTGTTGCAAATTGAATTTTTCCTGAAATTCAGATTGAATTCCACTTTGTCAGCTTCGATTTGCTCATCTCTAATTTTCACAATTGGGGCACTAGTACTAATGAGGAAAGTCTGGGATCACTCTTACCATGGAAGGATCTGTATGGCACTGTTATTTCTGACAGTATAGTGTTTGTGCGTATGGTGGAGAACAGCATTCACAGTACGGGGAGTAGCAGCAGGATGACACAGTAGTCTATATAAATTTGGGGGCTGATTTGTAAAATCTATACCAGTCCCCTATCTACCATGTGCCATATAATAATACTGGTGTCTTCTTATGTGGAAGAGTGGGTTGCACACCCCTGACCAAAGACATCTACACGTGATGGTCTGGACCAAATGGAGAAGAAAAGGAAGGTGAACAAATTAAATCTATTCAGACATCACCTGTGAGTCACTGGATCTGCCCCTGACTGCTTCTTTTAAATGTGTTTTAATCTCTTTATTTGGAAGTAATAAGTAAGGGACATAGTGAGAACCGGAACTTGAGTTTTCACTGCTGATGTTTTCGCTGCCTGACCCTGTCAATCAAAGTGCAGAGGGTTCAGCAGTTGCAGAGAAAGCAGAGCCTCTATAGTAGGTGTAACAGCATGGCCCTGGTTGCTCCTAGAGGCTAATTTGCATATATTTAAACATTATTTTTCCCAGCAATGTGGCACATATGATCAGGGGACCAACACAGTTGCCATCAGCTCCAAGCGCACGTGCAACAGGTCAACTAGTTTCATAGATACAAATATGCCCTGTAACTAAAACTAAACTGTTCTTTGCCGATTTACCCATAATGTAAAAGTTATTCCTCACTTCCCATCCTGAGTCAAAGATGATACGATTTTGGATAATGAGTAAACCCATGAATAATTAGTTCTCACTAAGACACAGAGACGCAAGCATGGTTTAACATCTTCTTATGTTTTAGATGATGCATTAAAAAGAAAGTTGATGTTTTCACAAAAGAGCCACAGTTCCAGTCTTCCACGATTTAAGAATGTCCCTGCTTCAGCTCAAGTGTGTTAATCCAAATGATAAATCCACTGATTGACACACATGTGCAAAAACAGGGACATCTTCAACAGCTAATCCGTTGGCAGCTTTCAAGGACAGTTCAGTAAATAATGGTGTGTAGTGTAAGGAGAGCAAATCCATGACAGAGAGAATGCTTAAAAAAAAACAAGCATGCAATGTAAGGTGTAGGGATGAGAACACTAAGGCCCCTTTCACAAGGGCGAGAATTTCGCGTGGGTGCAATGCGTGAGGTGAAGCATTGCACCCGCACTGAATCCGGACCCATTCACTTTAATGGGGCTGTGCAGATAAGCAGTGATTTTCACGCATCACTTGTGTGTTGCATGAAAATCACAGCATGTTCTATATTCTGCATTTTTTACGCAACGCAGGCCCCATAGAAATGAATGCAAGCAAGTGCGGATGCAATGCGATTTTCACGCATGGTTGCTCGGAGATGTTGTTAGCAATTTGATAAATGTCAATTTACTGTATTATTTTCCTTTATAACATGGTTATAAAGGAAAATAATAGCATTCTTAATACAGAATGATTACTAAAATGTTGCTTGAAGGGTTTAAAAAAAAAAATCTTAACTCACCCCCTCTTCTTGTTTGTGCAGCTGGCATTGTCTTCTTTCATCTTTGAGAACCTGCAAAAGGACCTTTGATGATGTAATTGCGCTCACCACGTGGTGAGTGCTATGATGTCAGCGCAGGTCCAGCTGAATGAAGATAGAAGGATCTTCTATCTTCATTCAGCAGGACGTGCGCTGACGTCATCAAAGGTCCTTTGGCAGGTCCTGATAGAAGAAGAAAGAAGACGATGCCGGGTGCACGAACAAGTGGATGAGGTGAGTTAATTTAATTTAATATTTTTCAACCCCTCAAGAAACATTTTAGTAAGCATTCTGTATTAAGAATGCTATTATTTTCCCTTGTAACCATGTTATATAGGAAAATAATAAAATCTACAGAACACCTAAACCAAACCCGAACTTCAGTAAAGAAGTCAGGGTTCGGTTCTGGGTACCACATTCAGTTTTTTAGCATGCGTGTACAAAACGCATTGCACCTGCGTGACAAAAACTGAACAACGCAATGCAATCACAGTCAAAACTGACTGAAGTTGTGTGCGCACTCGTGTGGGTTTTCCGCATTGCACACGCGGCACATCCGGAGCAAATCCGGGACGCCATTATGAAAGAGGCCTAAGGGTAATGCCCCATGGTCAAGTTTCTGAATGTTGTTTTAGAAGCCAAAATCTGGAGTAGATCATAAAAGGAGAGCAAATATATGCAGGCCAGATACTAGTCTTTTTTTAATTCCCTTCTGGTTTTGACTTCCAAAACTGAATACAGAAACCTGACCGTGTGGCTGTACCCTAAGGGTCAGCCCAATCTTCGAACCCTTTTAAACTTCACATACACTACCACATATAAAATAAAATTAGTAAAGATGGTCATTAACACAGAAATTTCATCAATTAGAAATGCAATTCATGCTCTGTTAGTAACAATTTCACCAATATGTTTCGGACAATGGCAAAAATTTTGTTGAAGTAAATGGTTAAATAGTCATTATTCTGACCATCTTAAAGGGGTTGTCCCACAAAAAATATTATACAATTTTAAAACCACCGCCTGTATGAAAACTGTAAAAATGTATCTGTATGGCACCACCAGCTCTTTTTTCTTTTTGTTATTTCAATGTCCATCTCATTGAGGTCACATATACTCAGTTTCATCCTTCAACTGCCTCCTGAGCTGTGATAGGTAGAGAGCTCCAGCAGAAAAGACACGCCTCCTGAGCTGTGAGAGGAGAAGATTAGACACGCCTCCTGAGCTTCAGGAGAAAAGACACTCCCATTGGGCTGTCAGCTTGATATAAATCTACTAGAGCAATGAATGGGGAGATCTCTGGATCTATGTGAGATACAGGGCTGGTTCTAGATTTTCATGTTTTGCATTCATCATGTGATAACTTCTTTGAAGGAAAACATCAGAAAAGGGTATTTGTAAAAACTTTATTGATTTTTTTATATTTGTGGCAGATAATTTCATAGCAGTACTATGTCATTGAAATTTAAATCTATAAATGTGTCAGTGAAAATTAATTAATTTGATAGCAGAATGCTAAGGCCTCCTGCATAAATAGCAAATTTAATTACTGCTGTTGTAAGGAAGATATTATTTGCAAGGTAATACTTAAAATAGAAAGAATAGAATTGGGATAACGGTATACCTGTTCTTTCACTAGGGGTAGATAAAGATACCCACTGAAAAGCATCTGAATAATTTGTGCAATGTTTTCTTCTTGAATCCTCTTCCCTTTCCCCACTTTCTGACTGAAGTGATAGCCTGACTGAGATAGTTAAGTGAGATTGTCTGATATGCTAAAGACTCTGGACAGTAAGTAAAGGAACTCAGGTTTTATATAATTGTCACATACAGTATGGCTGTTAATATGCAATTGTATGGAACTGTCCCTTTAAGTAGCACTAGTTTTAATGTGGCTGCATTTGGTTGGAAAATGCAGATAATTTTTCCTATCTAGAAACAACCCTATATCTGTCTATTGCCTATCTGGTATTACAATTACAGCTCTATCAATTTCAAGGGATTAGCCATAACCTGCAGTGTCCTATAGAGTCAATGGCATGTAGGGGCACTGTTTGAGTGTGTTCACACAGCTTAATTATGAAGCTGAAAAAAAAGGTTTTTTTTTAAATTTTAGTTAATCATTTTCAACCACTGATAGCTCTCTTTACTACAATCATCTTTCTATGGAGTTCAAAAATAAAATGAAAAATAGATTAAATATTAAAAATGTCATAAATCATTGACTCTTGAATCAGCCTTTGTATGATGAGAATATAAAATAGATTATTTACTCATATGTAAGATCATCCCTAATAATGATAAAGTCAACATGAATCTGGTTCCACTTAAGGTTCCATGAAAATGTCTCTATATTACATAATTTCTCTATATTAGATTTAAAGGCTATGCACACCTTTGGAGGCATTTTTTTATGTTGGCATTCCACTCATATTGGACAAAAATTTTTTTTCAATTGGTCTTTCCTAAAAATATTCAGCCATTCCGTCACAAAGGGTAAACTGTTTGTCTAGCTCTGAGAATCATACTGTCACTTTCATTTTGTGCAGGTCATCTAATAAACCTTATCTCTAAATTACTAAAAGGTCCAAACACTTATTTAAGCCACATTCTTATCGGTAAGATAAGAATTGAGCTATAATAAGTGTTTATAATGTCAGAGATCACAGATAAGGAGACGTCCGCTTAGCTGCCTGATGGAACACAGTGGAAACAGACAGCAGGTTACTAGAGAATCTCATGCCTCTACAGAGAAAAGGGTTCAAAATTAGTACAATGCAACAATAAAAAAAAATCCCCACAAAAGGTGTACATAAACTTTAAAGGTGTTGTATCGCTAAATGTAAAGTTAAAGATAAACATTTAAGCACATTAAAAACTCACCCAGTCCTTTACTCATCTCTAATGCTTACAGGATTCCTAGCATGATCTGAATTTCAGGATAAATTTGATTAGCTGTGAAGCCAAATTTCCTCATGCTACACGGTAGCAAATTGATTTAACCTAAAATAGCGTAAAAAAATAAAATATAATACTTACGTGATCCATTTGCTTGTAGTTCTCGGCCGAAATCCCGTGCACGGTGACATAATCTCAGGCCGTGTGAGATTTCGCGCCAGACCTTTAGGCAAGATTGCGGCAGCCGGCCTGTCGCGAGCAAATAGATTTGGTAAGCATTATTTATTTTTTAATTGTACATTGTGTTTTTAATATCGGATTCCACCATCATGTATGAATGTGGCATCTGAGGGTTACAAAGATGAGGAGCGGAACAATCATCATTCACGGTCATTGCACCTGCTACTTACAAAGAGAAAGAGCTTTGTGACAAAGTAATTTGCCACAAAAGCAGTTTTTTTTTGCAAAATTTAAATACTTCGCTCAACACTAGTGGGCACATATCATATCAGTACAGTTCAAATCGCTCTGCTCAGTGACAGGATCTTCAGTGTGAGACAACATGAAATTATACAGCACTGAGGGCATTTGTGACCCTGGCTTTACTCTGATGGTAAGGTTAGCTATATGCGAACATTGCCTTAGATAATACATTTTGGGGCACATTTATAAAATCAGATACATCAGTTTCATGGATTAAAAAAGTCACAGGTCATTGTGATTGCATCATTTGCTGCGATGTTTGGTCAATTTTTGAAATGTTTGGTCAATTTGGTGTCCCTTGTCACTTTTCAAAGTGGTTGTGTTTCAGGGCTAAAAGGAGATCAGCTCAGAAAAAAGTCACAGCATTTGTGTACTTTTGCACATATAGGTGTAAACAATATTGTACTCATGCCAAATATATTATTAAGGTGCACCATTTCGGAAATGTGTTGCAGGCACATAAAGCAAAGGCAGACTTAAAACTGACACAAAAACAACTGCAGATGATAAATGTCCAAAAAAGTCCTCCATAAAGTATATATATATTACTACTTGGATGTGCTGTGGAATTTTTTTATTTATATATATATATATATATATATATATATATATATATATAGTATGTATATACAGTGCCTTGAAAAAGTATTTACGCCCATTGATCTTTTTTGTATTTTGGTACATTACAGCTTTAAGTTCAATGTTTTGTTAATCTGAATTTTATGTGATAGATCAGAACTAGAGTTGAGCGAACACCTGGATGTTCGGGTTCGAGAAGTTCGGCCGAACATCCCGGAAATGTTCGGGTTCGGGATCCGAACCCGATCCGAACTTCGTCCCGAACCCGAACCCCATTGAAGTCAATGGGGACCCGAACTTTTCGGCACTAAAAAGGCTGTAAAACAGCCCAGGAAAGAGCTAGAGGGCTGCAAAAGGCAGCAACATGTAGGTAAATCCCCTGCAAACAAATGTGGATAGGGAAATGAATTAAAATAAAAATTAAATAAATAAAAATTAACCAAAATCAATTGGAGAGAGGTTCCATAGCAGAGAATCTGGCTTCCCGTCACCCACCACTGGAACAGTCCATTCTCAGATATTTAGGCCCCGGCACCCAGGCAGAGGAGAGAGGTCCCGTAACAGAGAATCTGTCTTCATGTCAGCAGAGAATTAGTCTGCATGTCATAGCAGAGAATGAGGCTTCACGTCAGCCACCACTGCAACAGTCCATTGGCATATATTTAGGCCCAGCACCCAGGCAGAGGAGGGAGGTCCCGTAACAGAGAATCTGTCTTCATGTCAGCAGAGAATTAGTCTGCATGTCATAGCAGAGAATGAGGCTTCACGTCAGCCACCACTGCAACAGTCCATTGGCATATATTTAGGCCCAGCACACACACAGGCAGAGGAGAGAGGTCCCGTAACAGAGAATCTGGCTTCATGTCAGCAGAGAATCAGTCTGCATGTCATAGCAGAGAATGAGGCTTCACGTCAGCCACCACTGCAACAGTCCATTGGCATATATTTAGGCCCAGCACACACACAGGCAGAGGAGAGAGGTCCCGTAACAGAGGATCTGGCTTCATGTCAGCAGAGAATTAGTCTGCATGTCATAGCAGAGAATGAGGCTTCACGTCAGCCACCACTGCAACAGTCCATTGGCATATATTTAGGCCTAGCACACAGGCAGAGGAGAGAGGTCCCGTAACAGACAATCTGGCTTCATGTCAGCAGAGAATCAGTCTGCATGTCATAGCAGAGAATGAGGCTTCACGTCACCCACCACTGCAACAGTCCATTGGCATATATTTAGGCCTAGCACACAGGCAGAGCAGAGAGGTCCCGTAACAGACAATCTGGCTTCATGACAGCAGAGAATCAGTCTGCATGTCATAGCAGAGAATGAGGCTTCACGTCACCCACCACTGCAACAGTCCATTGGCATATATTTAGGCCTAGCACACAGGCAGAGCAGAGAGGTCCCGTAACAGACGATCTGGCTTCATGTCAGCAGAGAATCAGTCTGCATGTCATAGCAGAGAATGAGGCTTCACGTCAGCCACCACTGCAACAGTCCATTGGCATATATTTAGGCCCAGCACCCAGGCAGAGGAGGGAGGTCCCGTAACAGAGAATCTGTCTTCATGTCAGCAGAGAATTAGTCTGCATGTCATAGCAGAGAATGAGGCTTCACGTCAGCCACCACTGCAACAGTCCATTGGCATATATTTAGGCCCAGCACACACACAGGCAGAGGAGAGAGGTCCCGTAACAGAGAATCTGTCTTCATGTCAGCAGAGAATTAGTCTGCATGTCATAGCAGAGAATGAGGCTTCACGTCAGCCACCACTGCAACAGTCCATTGGCATATATTTAGGCCCAGCACACACACAGGCAGAGGAGAGAGGTCCCGTAACAGAGAATCTGTCTTCATGTCAGCAGAGAATTAGTCTGCATGTCATAGCAGAGAATGAGGCTTCACGTCAGCCACCACTGCAACAGTCCATTGGCATATATTTAGGCCCAGCACCCAGGCAGAGGAGGGAGGTCCCGTAACAGAGAATCTGTCTTCATGTCAGCAGAGAATTAGTCTGCATGTCATAGCAGAGAATGAGGCTTCACGTCAGCCACCACTGCAACAGTCCATTGGCATATATTTAGGCCTAGCACACAGGCAGAGGAGAGGTTCATTCAACTTTGGGTAGCATCGCAATATAATGGTAAAATGAAAATAAAAATAGGATTGAATGAGGAAGTGCCCTGGAGTCCAATAATATATGGTTATGGGGAGGTAGTTAATGTCTAATCTGGACAAGGGACGGACAGGTCCTGTGGGATCCATGCCTGGTTCATTTTTATGAACGTCAGCTTGTCCACATTGGCTGTAGACAGGCGGCTGCGTTTGTCTGTAATGACGCCCCCTGCCGTGCTGAATACACGTTCAGACAAAACGCTGGCTGCCGGGCAGGCCAGCACCTCCAAGGCATAAAAGGCTAGCTCTGGCCACGTGGACAATTTAGAGACCCAGAAGTTGAATGGGGCCGAACCATCAGTCAGTACGTGGAGGGGTGTGCACACGTACTGTTCCACCATGTTAGTGAAATGTTGCCTCCTGCTAACACGTTGCGTATCAGGTGGTGGTGCAGTTAGCTGTGGCGTGTTGACAAAAGTTTTCCACATCTCTGCCATGCTAACCCTGCCCTCAGAGGAGCTGGCCGTGACACAGCTGCCTTGGCGACCTCTTGCTCCTCCTCTGCCTTGGCCTTGGGCTTCCACTTGTTCCCCTGTGACATTTGGGAATGCTCTCAGTAGCGCGTCTACCAACGTGCGCTTGTACTCGCGCATCTTCCTATCACGCTCCAGTGCAGGAAGTAAGGTGGGCACATTGTCTTTGTAGCGTGGATCCAGCAGGGTGGCAACCCAGTAGTCCGCACAGGTTAAAATGTGGGCAACTCTGCTGTCGTTGCGCAGGCACTGCAGCATGTAGTCGCTCATGTGTGCCAGGCTGCCCAGGGATAAGGACAAGCTGTCCTCTGTGGGAGGCGTATCGTCATCGTCCTGCCTTTCCCCCCAGCCACGCACCAGTGATGGACCCGAGCTGCGTTGGGTGCCACCCCGCTGTGACCATGCTTCATCCTCATCCTCCTCCACCTCCTCCTCATCCTCGTCCTCCTCGTCCTCCAGTAGTGGGCCCTGGCTGGCCACATTTGTACCTGGCCTCTGCTGTTGCCAAAAACCTCCCTCTGAGTCACTTCGAAGAGACTGGCCTGAAAGTGCTAAAAATGACCCCTCTTCCTCCTCCTCCTCCTCCTCCTCCTGGGCCACCTCCTCTTCCATCATCGCCCTAAGTGTTTTCTCAAGGAGACATAGAAGTGGTATTGTAACGCTGATAACGGTGTCATCGCCACTGGCCATGTTGGTGGAGTACTCGAAACAGCGCAACAGGGCACACAGGTCTCGCATGGAGGCCCAGTCATTGGTGGTGAAGTGGTGCTGTTCTGTAGTGCGACTGACCCGTGCGTGCTGCAGCTGAAACTCCACTATGGCCTGCTGCTGCTCGCACAGTCTGTCCAGCATGTGCAAGGTGGAGTTCCACCTGGTGGGCACGTCGCATATGAGGCGGTGAGCGGGAAGGCCGAAGTTACGCTGTAGCGCAGACAGGCGAGCAGCAGCAGGATGTGAACGCCGGAAGCGCGAACAGACGGCCCGCACTTTATGCAGCAGCTCTGACATGTCGGGGTAGTTGTGAATGAACTTCTGCACCACCAAATTCAGCACATGCGCCAAGCAAGGGATGTGCGTCAAATTGGCTAGTCCCAGAGCTGCAACGAGATTTCGCCCATTATCACACACCACCAGGCCGGGCTTGAGGCTCACCGGCAGCAACCACTCGTCGGTCTGTTGTTCTATACCCCGCCACAACTCCTGTGCGGTGTGGGGCCTGTCCCCCAAACATATGAGTTTCAGAATGGCCTGCTGACGTTTACCCCGGGCTGTGCTGAAGTTGGTGGTGAAGGTGTGTGGCTGACTGGATGAGCAGGTGGAAGAAGAGGAGGAGGAAGCCGAGAAGGAGGAGGTGGCAACAGGAGGCAAAGAATGTTGCCCTGCGATCCTTGGCGGCGGAAGGACGTGCGCCAAACAGCTCTCCGCCTGGGGCCCAGCTGCCACTACATTTACCCAGTGTGCAGTTAGGGAGATATAGCGTCCCTGGCCGTGCTTACTGGTCCACGTATCTGTGGTTAGGTGGACCTTGCCACAGATGGCGTTGCGCAGTGCACACTTGATTTTATCGGATACTTGGTTGTGCAGGGAAGGCACGGCTCTCTTGGAGAAGTAGTGCCGGCTGGGAACAACATACTGTGGGACAGCAAGCGACATGAGCTGTTTGAAGCTGTCTGTGTCCACCAGCCTAAATGACAGCATTTCATAGGCCAGTAGTTTAGAAATGCTGGCATTCAGGGCCAGGGATCGAGGGTGGCTAGGTGGGAATTTACGCTTTCTATCAAATGTTTGTGAGATGGAGAGCTGAACGCTGGCGTGTGACATGGTTGAGACGCTTGGTGACGGAGGTGGTGGTGGTGGTGTTGGTGGTACATCCCCTGTTTGCTGGGCGGCAGGTGCCAACGTTCCTCCAGAGGCGGAGGAAGAGGCCGAGGCGGCAGCAGCAGAATAGGCCGAGGCGGCAGCAGCAGAAGAGGTAGCAGGGGGAGCCTGAGTGACTTCCTTGGTTTTAAGGTGTTTACTCCACTGCAGTTCATGCTTTGCATGCAGGTGCCTGGTCATGCAGGTTGTGCTCAGGTTCAGAACGTTAATGCCTCGCTTCAGGCTCTGATGGCACAGCGTGCAAACCACTCGGGTCTTGTCGTCAGCACATTGTTTGAAGAAGTGCCATGCCAGGGAACTCCTTGAAGCTGCCTTTGGGGTGCTCGGTCCCAGATGGCGGCGGTCAGTAGCAGGCGGAGTCTCTTGGCGGCGGGTGTTCTGCTTTTGCCCACTGCTCCCTCTTTTGCTACGCTGTTGGCTCGGTCTCACCACTGCCTCTTCCTCCGAACTGTGAAAGTCAGTGGCACGACCTTCATTCCATGTGGGGTCTAGGACCTCATCGTCCCCTGCATCGTCTTCCACCCAGTCTTGATCCCTGACCTCCTGTTCAGTCTGCACACTGCAGAAAGACGCAGCAGTTGGCACCTGTGTTTCGTCATCATCAGAGACATGCTGAGGTGGTATTCCCATGTCCTCATCATCAGGAAACATAAGTGGTTGTGCGTCAGTGCATTCTATGTCTTTCACCGCTGGGGAAGGGCTAGGTGGATGCCCTTGGGAAACCCTGCCAGCGGAGTCTTCAAACAGCATAAGAGACTGCTGCATAACTTGAGGCTGAGACAGTTTCCCTGGTATGCATGGGGGTGATGTGACAGACTGATGGGGTTGGTTTTCAGGCGCCATCTGTGCGCTTTCTGCAGAAGACTGGGTGGGAGATAATGTGAACGTGCTGGATCCACTGTCGGCCACCCAATTGACTAATGCCTGTACCTGCTCAGGCCTTACCATCCTTAGAACGGCATTGGGCCCCACCATATATCGCTGTAAATTCTGGCGGCTACTGGGACCTGAGGTAGTTGGTACACTAGGACGTGTGGATGTGGCAGAACGGCCACGTCCTCTCCCAGCACCAGAGGGTCCACTAACACCACCACGACCATGTCCACGTCCGCGTCCCTTACTAGATGTTTTTCTCATTGTTATGGTTCACCACAACAACAAATATATTATTTGGCCCAATGTATTGTATTCAAATTCAGCGGGATATAAATTTGAGGCCTAGTATTTAGGCGCTGGGTGACCGGTATGGATTTAGTGACAGAATTAGACTTGGAAATGCACAGAAGCGTGTGTGTGAAGTTATTCTGAATGACCCTATGTGCACCTTGAATATTATATACCCTTTTTGGGATAGATTTCAAATAGCTCTGATATAGCAGGAACCACTAAATTATGAAATTGCTAAATTGGGAATTGTACTTCAACCCAGAACAAAAAATGTGCTTTGACGGACACTAAATAACTTTCCCAGCCACAACAGGACAGCGGTAACGAGAGATTTAGCAGGATATAAATTTGAGGCCTAGTATTTAGGCGCTGGGTGACAGGTATGGGTTTAGTGACAGAATTAGACTTGGAAATACACAGTAGCGGGTGTGTGTGAAGTTATTCTGAATGACCCAATGTGCACCTTAAATATTATATACCCTTTTAGGGATAGATTTCAAATAGCTCTGATATAGCAGAAACCACTAAATTATGAAATTGTTAAATTGGGAATTGTATTTAAACCCAGAACAAAAAATGTGCTTTGACGGACACTAAATAACTTTCCCAGCCACAACAGGACAGCGTTAACGAGAGATTTAGCAGGATATAAATTTGAGGCCTAGTATTTAGGCGCTGGGTGACAGGTATGGGTTTAGTGACAGAATTAGACTTGGAAATACACAGTAGCGGGTGTGTGTGAAGTTATTCTGAATGACCCAATGTGCACCTTGAATATTATATACCCTTTTAGGGATAGATTTCAAATAGCTCTGATATAGCAGAAACCACTAAATTATGAAATTGCTAAATTGGGAATTGTATTTCAACCCAGAACAAGAAATGTGCTTGAACGGACACTAAATAACTCGCCCAGCTACAGCACTAGGGACAGATTTAGCGGGATATAAATTTGAGGCCTAGTATTTAGGCGCTGGGTGACAGGTATGGGTTTAGTGACAGAATTAGACTTGGAAATACACAGTAGCGGGTGTGTGTGAAGTTATTCTGAATGACCCAATGTGCACCTTGAATATTATATACCCTTTTAGGGATAGATTTCAAATAGCTCTGATATAGCAGAAACCACTAAATTATGAAATTGCTAAATTGGGAATTGTATTTCAACCCAGAACAAGAAATGTGCTTGAACGGACACTAAATAACTCGCCCAGCTACAGCACTAGGGACAGATTTAGCGGGATATAAATTTGAGGCCTAGTATTTAGGCGCTGGGTGACAGGTATGGGTTTAGTGACAGAATTAGACTTGGAAATACACAGTAGCGGGTGTGTGTGAAGTTATTCTGAATGACCCAATGTGCACCTTGAATATTATATACCCTTTTAGGGATAGATTTCAAATAGCTCTGATATAGCAGAAACCACTAAATTATGAAATTGCTAAATTGGGAATTGTATTTCAACCCAGAACAAGAAATGTGCTTGAACGGACACTAAATAACTCGCCCAGCTACAGCACTAGGGACAGATTTAGCGGGATATAAATTTGAGGCCTAGTATTTAGGCGCTGGGTGACAGGTATGGGTTTAGTGACAGAATTAGACTTGGAAATACACAGTAGCGGGTGTGTGTGAAGTTATTCTGAATGACCCAATGTGCACCTTGAATATTATATACCCTTTTAGGGATAGATTTCAAATAGCTCTGATATAGCAGAAACGACTAAATTATGAAATTGCTAAATTGGGAATTGTATTTCAACCCAGAACAAAAAATGTGCTTTGACGGACACTAAATAACTTTCCCAGCCACAACAGGACAGCGGTAACGAGAGATTTAGCGGGATATAAATTTGAGGCCTAGTATTTAGGCGCTGGGTGACAGGTATGGGTTTAGTGACAGAATTAGATTTGGAAATGCACAGTAGCGGGTGTGTGAAGTTATTCTGAATGACCCTATGTGCACCTTGAATATTATATACCCTTTTAGGGATAGATTTCAAATAGCTCTGATATAGCAGAAACCACTAAATTATGAAATTGCTAAATTGGGAATTGTATTTCAACCCAGAACAAGAAATGTGCTTGAACGGACACTAAATAACTCGCCCAGCTACAGCACTAGGGACAGATTTAGCTGGATATAAATTTGAGGCCTAGTATTTAGGCGCTGGGTGACAGGTATGGGTTTAGTGCCAGAATTAGACTTGGAAATACACAGTAGCGGGTGTGTGTGAAGTTATTCTGAATGACCCAATGTGCACCTTGAATATTATATACCCTTTTAGGGATAGATTTCAAATAGCTCTGATATAGCAGAAACCACTAAATTATGAAATTGCTAAATTGGGAATTGTATTTCAACCCAGAACAAGAAATGTGCTTGAACGGACACTAAATAACTCGCCCAGCTACAGCACTAAGGACAGATTTAGCGGGATATAAATTTGAGGCCTAGTATTTAGGCGCTGGGTGACAGGTATGGGTTTAGTGCCAGAATTAGACTTGGAAATACACAGTAGCGGGTGTGTGTGAAGTTATTCTGAATGACCCAATGTGCACCTTGAATATTATATACCCTTTTAGGGATAGATTTCAAATAGCTCTGATATAGCAGAAACCACTAAATTATGAAATTGCTAAATTGGGAATTGTATTTCAACCCAGAACAAGAAATGTGCTTGAACGGACACTAAATAACTCGCCCAGCTACAGCACTAAGGACAGATTTAGCGGGATATAAATTTGAGGCCTAGTATTTAGGCGCTGGGTGACCGGTATGGATTTAGTGACAGAATTAGACTGGGATATGGCCAAAAAATAAACAGACTATTGCTGGTTAAATGCACTTGGTGTGACAGCTTCACCCTGATGTAGGCTTTAGCCAAAAAACAACCACACCATTGAGGGTTAAATGCACTTGGTGACAGGCGCAGCTTGCCCCTGATTTAGTATATGGCCAAAAAATGAACAGACTATTGCTGGTTAAATGCACTTGGTGTGACAGCTTCACCCTGATGTAGGCTTTAGCCAAAAAACAACCACACCATTGAGGGTTAAATGCACTTGGTGACAGGCGCAGCTTGCCCCTGATTTTGTATATGGCCAAAAAATGAACAGACTATTGCTGGTTAAATGCACTTGGTGTGACAGCTTCACCCTGATGTAGGCTTTAGCCAAAAAACAACCACACCATTGAGGGTTAAATGCACTTGGTCGCAGCTTGTGCTGGCGCACCACAAGACACAAAATGGCCGCCGATCACCCCAGAAAAATGTGACTGACAAACGGTCTGGGCAGCCTAAAAACAGTGAGCAATTGAGGATCAGCAGCTCAATGATCCACAGCTGCAGATCGATCAGTTAATCAAGTCCTTTGGAGGAGTTAATCTGCCTAATCTCGCCCTACTGTCGCAGCCGCAACCTCTCCCTACGCTAATCAGAGCAGAGTGACGGGCGGCGCTATGTGACTCCAGCTTAAATAGAGGCTGGGTCACATGGTGCTCTGGCCAATCACAGCCATGCCAATAGTAGGCATGGCTGTGATGGCCTCTTGGGGCAAGTAGTATGACGCTTGTTGATTGGCTGCTTTGCAGCCTTTCAAAAAGCGCCAAGAAAGCGTCACAAAAGCGTGAAGAAAGCGACGAACACCGAACCCGAACCCGGACTTTTACGAAAATGTCCGGGTTCGGGTCCGTGTCACGGACACCCCAAAATTCGGTACGAACCCGAACTATACAGTTCGAGTTCGCTCATCCCTAATCAGAACACAAAAGTCTAAGTTGGTGACGTGAAATGAGAAAAATATATAAAGCTCTGGTGCAACCAATTACCTTCAGTCAAATAATTAGTGAAATTATGTCCACCTGTGTGCATGTTAAGTGTCACATGATCTGTCTGTCACGGCCTATGTTATGTTGACCATGACACGGTTGCAGTGCAGACTGTTGCCGATGGCAACGTGTAGTTTTCGGTTTGCACGTGCACTTCCCCTTTAAGGTGAGTCTTCCTGCTATTTGGTGAGCGGAGGAAGAACTATCAGCAGCGCTGCCTGGGGCTGCCATGCATCATCCCGCATGGTGGTCCAGGTAGTGACTACTGGATTCAGTGTTTGGGTGTTGGTGCTGGGTCCTTCCTGGTGTGAGTTTGGGCCTAGGTGCTTTACTAGTATCCAGTGGTTGTGGTGTGGAGGGCTCTAGTTCCTGGTTGCTGTTGCATCAGGCAAGTGTCCATGTTTGTCCTGTTGGTCGTTGTGTTTCCTGCTTCTGGACGCTTACCTGTCGTGTTGTCAGCTGCTAACTGCCATCATTCCCTTTGTTGCTAGGTCTGTGTGAGATTACAGTTCCTCTGTTTCTTGGATGAATCAGTTGTCTCTGCCTCCTGACGCCAATATGCAGGGATCGATAGGGTCAGTAGGGCCGAGGTTCGTGAGTGCAAGCCCCCCTACCATCAAGGGCGGCTCATACAGTTAGGAGGTAAGGGATAGGATTTAGGGAAGCATTAGGAGGTGACCTGCTCCCTCATCCCTGATTTCAGGCCTAGTTGCTTTTTCCCCTTGAAGACATTGCATGGTGTGGGGTTTCCCCAACTCCCCACCGTGACACTGTCATTACATATACACACCTTTTTTGAAAGGCCCCAGAGGCTGCAACACCTAAACAAGAGGCATCACTAACCAAACACTGCCATGAAGACCAAGGGACTCTCCAAACAAGTAAGGGACAATGTTGTTGAGAAGTACAAGTCAGAGTTAGGCTATAAAAAAATATCCAAATCTTTGATGATCCCCAGGAGCACTATCAAATCTATCATAACCAAATGGAAAGAACATGGCACAACAGCAAACCTGCCAAGAGATGACCTCCCACCCAAACTCACGGATCAGGCAAAGAGGGCATTAATCAGAGAGGCAGCACAGAGACCTAAGGTAACCCTGGAGGAGCTGCAGAGTTCCACAGCAGACACTAGAGTATCTGTACATAGGACAACAATAAGCCATACGCTCCAAAGAGTTGGGCTTTATGACAGAGTGGCCAGAAGAAAGTCATTACTTTTAGATAAAAACAAAAAGGCACATTGTGAGTTTGCGAAAAGGCATGTGGGAGACTCCCAAAATGTATGGAGGAAGATGCTCTGGTATGATGAGACTAAAATTAAACTTTCTGGCCATCAAAGAAAATGCTATGTCTGGCGCAAACCCAACACATCTCATCACCCAAAGAACACCAACACCAGCAGCCGGGACTGGGAAACTGATCAGAGTTGAGGGAAAGATGGATGGGGCTAAATACAGGGATATTCTTGATCAAAACCTGTACCACTCTGTGTGTGATTTGAGGCTAGGACGTAGGTTCACCTTCCAGCAGGACAATGACCCCAAACACACTGCTAAAGCAACACTTGAGTGGTTTAACGGGAAACATGTAAATGTGTTGGAATAGCATAGTCAAAGCATAGAACTCAATCCAATAGAAAATCTGTGGCCAGACTTAAAGATTGCTGTTCACAAGTGCAAACCATCCAACTTGAAGGAGCTGGAGCAGTTTTGCAAGGAGGAATGGGCAAAAATCCCAGTGGTAGATGTTGCAAGCTCAAAGAGACTTATCCAAAGTGACTTGGAGCTGTGATTGCAGCAAAGGATGACTCTACAAAGTATTGACTTTAGGGGGCTGAATAGTTATGGACATTGACTTTTTCTGTTATTTTGTCCTATTTGTTGTTTGCTTCACAATAAAAAAAAACATCTTCAAAGTTGTGGGCATGTTCTCTCAATTAAATTATGCAAATCCTCAAACAATCCATGTTAATTCCAGGTTGTGAGGCACCAAAATACACGAAAAAAGTCAAGGGGGTGAATACTTTTGCAAGGCACTATCTATATATATATATATATATATATACAGGGCTTTTTTCAGAGAAAAGGTGGTGGAACTCACATCCCCTCCCCTGGCCACTCCCCCCCCCCCACCTCATTTTTAGGCAAGTGACAAACTCAGCTCTGCTACATCTACAATGAGCAACTACAACAAATGTAATGCCAAACTGCAGTTCCTCTATGTGATGCCTTGGATAGCTTCCACTGGACCCACAGACTGTGTGGGTCCAGTGGAAGCTATCCAAGGCATCACAAGGAACTGCAGTTTGGCATTACATTTGTTGTAGTTGCTCATTGTAGATGTAGCAGAGCTGAGTTTGTCACTTGCCTAAGATTGAGGGGGGGGGGCAGTTTGTCACTTGCCTAAGACTGAGGGGGGGCAGTTTTTCACTTGCCTAAGACTGAGGGTGGGGGGAAAGTTTGTCACTTGCCTAAGGGGGGCCTCCCAGGCTGTGCACATTAATCCTGGCTGATCGATCGCTACCTGCTGGCCTGGCCTGCTGCAGTCACATGATGAGAGTACTGAGATTTCCTAAAGGGGGTATCGACTGGTCTGGTCTGGGCTTATTATCACAATCTCACCGGCGCTTCCACCAGGCGGGTCAGGGCCTGGACTCACTCAGGACAGTCACAGACTCACAGTCACTCACTCACAGGACCGACCGGACCAGGACCCCGGTCGGTCGGACGCTCACCTCACCTCAGTAAGTCAGTCAGTGTGTCTCGCAGTCGCAGTCACACATACAGGATAGGAGAGGAGTCAGTGAGTCACTCGCAACTAGTTCACAGCACCGCTGCACACAGCTTCCTCTTTCGAGTCCGACCTCAACTGAAGCCGCTCCCCCGGCCACTCCTCACTTCGCCTGCCCAGCTGCCCTGCACAGTGCGCGTCATGCAGGGCCTCGCCTCTCAGCCTCCGCTCCGCCCCCTGTAAATCTTATTTTAATTATCAGCTGCAGAGGCGTTCTCCTAGCTTAAGGGGGGCAGGGCGAGTCGGCAGAAAATTGGTGGCGGAACGCCGTTCCTGGGCCTTCGGACAGAAAAAAATCCCTGTTATTGTAACTGTGATTATTTTTTTTTTTTTCATCGTTAGAGGCCATTCACACAACATTTTTTGCTTGGCGCAAACACTGTGGCAAAATTTCACCAGAAGTCTCGTAGTTTTTATCTCCTCTTTTTTTTTTTTATAGGCAGCAGCTCTGAACATTGTGGGCCGAACAGTTTAGAGATGTGACCATCACAAAAAGGGGCCGCATTTAATTGTAGCCACCACATGCTCCAAAGGGGGCTGGGCTACAAGTTAAGTGTCTGCAATGCGCCTGTGATCAAACCAGAGCTAGATTAGGACAAAAAAAAGCCTTGGCATACAAACTTCACTAGCCCACATACAATATCCCCTCCTACAAAAACCCCTCACCGAAAAATGATGTGTTTAATGTGAGCGGTGAATCTTCATTTACTATGTCATGCCCCAACACCACTTCCTTGAAGGGGTTAGCCACTTTCTGCTTACTGTTGCCTAATGTGTTTGTATGATGATATGGCACTTACTAATATAGCCGTTGATATTCTGTGCCATTTTCAATTTTTCATAAGATATGCCTCATTGTTTGCTAAGTCTTTTGTGCTGTCCATACAAAGGTGCTGTCCAACCATACAATAGCTGTTGATCGAGGGTCATGGGACCAGGCAAAGGACATCCATGTGATGTCTCCTTTCAAATATACTGCAACTGTCATCCACATATGTACTGTTGAAAGTTTAATGCAGGTACAGTGTATTTGAATGGAGGAGGCTGAGAGATGTTTCTAATCACATGAGCCTTCATAGAGATGTGTCTGGTCACATCACCCTCTATCAGTGGTCATCTTATGGACAGGACCTCTATGTGGACAGCATAGAAGATTAGCCTAACAAGGGGTCATAGCTTATGAAATACAGCAATCACCACAGAATATCAACAATGGCTATATCAGTCATATAGTCATCTGACATACACATTGGTCACAAGTAGCCTGAAAGTGGCCAACATACCAACATAAAGTGACCATATAGTGGTCAGATACAAGTTCCACACAGGCTCTCTAGAAAGTCAGAGGGAGCAATTGTTAACATTATGGATGGTGCACTATGTAATTTTAGTGCACATTTCTAATAGACTTAGGGTGCCCTCACACGTGGTGGAATTTTCTGCCCAAAAATCTGCAACATCAAGACTATGGGGCTAAAAATTATCTATCTCTGCATTGTGTTCCACTGCAAAATTCATATCCTACTGCATAAATAATGTTGTGTTATGGATTTTTTGTATGAGAATCTCTCTATTCCATTCAATGGGAAACTGATTCTGTAGCGGAAAAATCTGCAAAAAAAAAAACATGGATTAGATTTTTTTATTTTTCCACATTTTCCACTACAGAATTAGTTTCCCATTGAATTGAATGGAGAGATTTTCATGTAGGAAATTAGCAACAAATTCCGCACCATAATTTACACCAAAATATTCACAACTTTGTGAAAATCTGCACCTCTGGGTTTTCTGGTGGAATTTACGTGTGACGGCCCCCTTGTAGTTAAGACTGGGATATTTAACCCCTTTCAGGCACATATACGTTTTTTTTTTTTTTTTGTACATGTGACTTTATGCGACATAGGGCTTTATTTTTGTGCTCTTTTATTTTCATATATTTGTTGTTTTTCTATTTTTTATAAACAGAAAAAATGTTAAAACAATGTTTTTGTCTTTAAAAATTGTATATTTTTAACTTTTCTGATAATAGCACAATGTAAACATTTATTACCGTATATTTTTTTTATTATGTCCTCTTTCCAAAACGGTGGTTTTGATTTATGGGATGTCTGGGTTATAGTCACTGAGGGTGGGGCTAGAAGCTGTAGTGTGGCATGTGGTGGCATTATTTTATTTTTTCATTTACCATTTTTATTATTTTATATTTCCTTACTGATCTCAATACACAACTATCATTGAGGAAAGGCAGGAAGGATGAAAAACACTCCCTACCTTCTCTTTGGGTAGCCATGATATCACGGCTCCCCACTTGGCAGCTGAAATCTCTGCAAGGATGGTTTAAAATGTCCATGCACAGATGAAAAATAACCGTCTGGACATAGTCAATGGTTTATCCAGAAAAGGTTGAAGGTGTTGTTCCTTGACAACAACTTATTCCCTATCCATAGGATAAGTGTCTGATTGCCAGGATCTGACTACTGGAGCCCTGCCAATAATTAGAGCAGCAGCCCGTGTTCCTTGTTTGAATGGAGTGGTGGACAAGCATTAGACATTCATCCCCTATCCTGTCAATAGGTGATAAGCTGTCATGGGACAACTCCGTTAAAAATGCCATTAATAACAGTATATTGTAAGAGGACCACAGCATGAGCGACCTCCTGGGAATCACATTGTCAGTTTGTGCCTATCTCAGACACTTGTATTTCCTAAGCACGACAAGATGTCACTACAGTACAATACTGTGCAGAGTGCCCCAGAGACATCAAGAGAATTACAGAAGCCAGGTCCTGTATGTGAACTTGTACTGTGTGCATAGCAGGAGATTAGAGACCTACTGTGTATGTCATATGGTGCATACTGCCAAACCAGACTCTTGTACACTAGTTTACATACACTAAGGAACTAGAGAAGCACTGGCGCTGTGCATATAGCAGTACTTACTGTGCACGCTGCTTCAATAGACATCCATACCACCCAACTTTTTGGATAGTGAAAGAGAGACATTTGTGACCCAATTACTGACTGAGGCAGGTCATTGCTGAAGCCAATAACCGACTGAGCAGCATTCACAGCCATTGCAAGAGGGTAGCAGGAAGGGAGGTGCAGCAGAGACCTGACGCAATAAGAACTGCAGCTGCTGGGATCAATGAGATGGGTTCATTAATTTTTTTACAGCATGTGTTTTTTTTGTTTTGTTTTTTGCTTGCACTTAGCATATAAATCCTCTAATTATAGATATTTTAACGTCCAAATTTTTAAGGTACATACAGGCAGAAACCATATAGATAGTTTAGTTAATTATTGCACATTTATTTCTCAGGTTTACGGGGCAAAGAGGGACATAGGGACCTGGGTCAAAAAGAGACATGGACATGTATTCTACATAGACAAGGAAAGTACTAGCAAAGCACGGCAGACTTTTGGGGATTAGAGAATATTAGACACCCAAAGTGTCTCTTATTAGCTTGGAGGTTTCAGGAACAGTGCAGGATTAGGCCATCTGTGTCTCTAGTACCACAGCAGTCACTGTCCCTGACTGTCCTGCAAGAAACATATAGAATTGTGATAATGTGTGCCTAAGGTCAGTCTGCTGAGGGTTTCACTATGTCTGGATGAAGGTCAATGTACGATCCAGCTGCTCCCTTGAGCAGGAGAAATCTTCAGCACAGTAAGAGAAGAGAGGAGCGGAACCAGCACTCCTAGGAGCCAGGTGGCACTCAGGTCCTACAAAGACAGCATAGCTCAAACTAGCAGACGCTTTGCTGGAGGACAGCCCACTCTGTCTAGGGAGGGGAGGCTACAAGAAGATTAAGGTCACATGATGGGCAGACTTGTGTCTTGCCATGCCATTGAATGGTTGGCAAGATAATGTCATGTGACCGAAGGCTGAGAGGGCACAAGGAGCTCAAACTGAAAACCAGTTATTTTCAGCAAGAAACTTGCTTTATACAGGTACATTCATGGTCATATATTTTTCTGACTGCATCACCCCTTTAATGTGGATGTTCTGTTGTGCAATTGGCTATTGTGTACTCCCTTTTCTTTCCTCATTCTTCTTGGCTGGGCATGTCCTGATATGTTTGTCACGAGATGACCAGATTTGCAAAAGATCATCATTTTGTGATATTGTGTCACAAGATTGTTTTTTTTTTAACATGTGTTAACATTGAAAACTAAATTCAGCCATCTAGTGGTTGTGTTATGCATCGCATCCTGCCAAGGATGTTTGAGCATGGTCTTTTATGTGTCAAAGATGTGCCTTTTTCATCCAGCTTGATTGACAGATTGCTGCGGTGTCCCTTCCTTATGTGGTAAGCTAGGGTAGATGCAGATGCAGCCATCCCTCTACCTTACTTATCTTATTACACAATCTAATTAGTGGCTCCATACAAGTTTAAGGCAACCAATATTTTGCAATCGGTGTCCTCATACAATACTAATATGGCCTATTAGTATATGTACTGTACTTCATACATACTAATAAGCTATACAAATTCATATCAAATTTAAATTTTGCTCCTATGGGAATAAGAGACAGATACTGGCAATTATACTAATTTATTCTCACATTGAATAATGATCTGACAAGATAAAAACAATTTAGCTATGAAATAAAAAAAGACTTCAAAATAACATAAGATGTCAATGATAATTTGAAGGAATAACAAAAGCTAGTAAAACATAGTACAGAATGTCGGCTTTCATTACGGCTCATTTAGCCTGGGTTTATATCACTATAAGCTTCATCATTATGAGAGACTGATACAAATCGGATTAAATTCATGATCCAGCCTTCATTTATTGCACTGTGACCGGAGTGATGAAGCTTTTAGTTGTAACAAAGGAGAATACTTTGAAATGTATCATCAATAGTTTTACTATTCAATCAAAGTTTATTATGACGGCTGAAAAATCCAGACATATGGGAATGACATCTGACGGAGTTGTGTAAGCTTAAAATTCACAATTTTCAACAGAAAAGATTGCAGCAGAGCAGAGGAGGAAAACTGACTGTAACTAACGAAATTCAAGTATTAGAAATATGTGCAGACCTTGCCTGGATGTGTACTCAACGGACTAAACAGCATGAAATATGGGCATTGTATCCCCTTTTACGTAGGGTGATAGTAAATATAAATATATTTGGGTAAGACTGATCATTTTACTTTCACTACTTTGGTTTCCGTTTGTGAGATCCGTTTAGGGCTCTCACAAGCGGTCCAAAACGGATCAGTTTTGCTCTAATGCATTCTGAATGGAGAACGATCCGTTCAGAATGCATCAGTTTGCCTCCGTTCCAATTCCATTCCGCTCTGGAATGGAGCCCTATTTGTAGCCCTATTTGTAGCATTTTGGTGTTCGCCTGATGATGCGGAGGCAAATGGATCCGTCCTGACACACAATATAAATCAATCGGGATGGATCCGTTTTCACTATCCCGCACAATAGAAAGCGGATCCGTCCCCCATTGACTTTCAATGGTGTTCAAGACGGATCAGTCTTGGCTATGTTAAAGATAATACAAACGGATCCGTTCTGACCGGATGCATGCGGTTGTATTATCTGAACGGATCTGTCTGTGCAGATACATGACTGATCCCCACCAAACACAAATGTGAAAGTAGCCTTCAGGAATTGTATATTATACTAATCTCTTATAGATGTTTTTTTTAATCCTAATTTCTCTTTTAAGCTATACCTTCAGTGAAATCATAAAGCATCCAAGCGCTCTTAGATCCTCATGGGCCGTACCTTTGGGAAGCCTTTACCCTCAACACTAAAGGGGAGATTTATCATATGCCATTCTATGATATCCCCTGCACAGGCCTAGTCATACATTAGGCAGATCCTCTGGCAGTTTGTGCACCTAAACAGAAATCCACGACAGCTCCGAGCTGCCATAGATTTCTGTCTTCATTTACACCAGAAAACTGACATTAATTAACCAAATCCTAAATCCAATTTTACTTTTGTACATTTTCTCTTTTTAATCCCCGTGTTCCTGGAACCATAACGTTTTACATTTTCCGTTCATATAGCCATATGAAGGCTTGTTTTTTCCCCACACAAAAGTAAGGCCGGACAAGAAGCGCAGCGTTAAGGGGAGGCCGGCCATGAAGAGCGTTTGGCGGAGAGGGGACAGGTGAGTGAAGGGTTAAGGTGCAGGGAAGTTAGAAAGGGCGCGGGTAGTCATGAGAACAGGGGGAGGGCCTGCCGGCCAGAGTGAGGAGGAGGCGGGGGGCAGAGGCATTCGGCCAGGGAAAGCAAACGGAGCGGCAGGAGCATGTCGGAGCTGCCGTTATCAGTTGAGGAGATGTTGGAGTTGCTGCGCAGGGAGGCGGAGGTGCGGGGGCCTGGCTGGTTGCAGGAGCAGGTGGGTGCGTGCGTCATTGCCCCTGCTTCTGCAGCTACCCCCACTGTGAGGGCTGTCCGGCCGCGGCGGGGTATCCCACCGGCGCGCCTTAGTCCTGACTGGATCTATTCCCTTACAAAACGGAGTGCCATTCCAATCCTTTTTGATATATATTGCCTTGTGGGATTGCGCACCCGTCCTTATGTCCACCTCAACTTTTTCCTACGATACCGCTACAGCTGATGGGATTGTCTCTAAAGTGACAGCCTCTAGTGACTTCTTACATATCTCGCATAGCGAGGTCAAAACCAGAGACCTAGAAAGGGAACATAAGAAACTTATTGGCTCTGAGCTTCACTGTGCTACTCTAGCCGAATACTACAAGAATGCCTTAATACCACGCGGACTAAGAGTTCATCTTAGACCGAACCTTTTTCCAAATAACAAGGATTACTGCGAAAAATTTGAAACAATACTCAACAAATGCTCGATGGACATTATTGTCCTCAGCATAGACTACTTACAAAAATCTATTCTTGAATCAAAAGATAAAATTGCGGCTATTGATACACAGCTTTCAGCTACCATTTCCCCTCAAGATCTCATTGACCTCAAAAATCAAATTGAAAAAACCTTGGACGAACATCGTAAATATATAGAACAAACTAAAAGGTCCAAATACATCCGCGATACAGAAGACTATCAGTTACACCGCGTATACAGATGGCAATGGCAAGAGCAAAATACATATGGACATTATCCCAATGCCGACTACGCATCTTCTTCTTCGGGCAGCGAAAGACCAAATTACCGCAGACAACGTTTTTTCAACCGGCGTGGGAACCGATCCCGCCGAAAACAAAGAGGATACGGAGGGGACGACATTCTAACCGAAACAGAGATACCGTCAATGCAGACCAGGTCCCAGGTAGCGACCTAGTCATTAATATCTCTTCTAGAACTCTATCTCCCGCTGAAATATCGGTACTCTCCAAAGGTCTCTCCTTCTGTCCCATTTCCTCTTTACATCAGTTTGACCTTACTCAAGATTTACATAGATTTTATCGCTCATTGCGATTAAAAGCGTTTTTTGCATTGTCAACCCCTGCTGTTAAGTCTATTAGTCATGATAATCTGTCTGTATCACATCTAGGTCTTAAATCCAGAAGTACTTTCATGCCCCCTAAATCTGATCATAGTGTCGAAGCCTATATTGACCTCGTTGATAAAGAAATACGACAGGTACTAGATGCCCAGAAAAAGGGTATATATCCAACATCGAATAATCTATCTAATATTGAACATACAGCTCTTATGACTCTTACCAATGACTCTAACATTACAATCAAACCTGCCGATAAGGGGGGCGCCATAGTAGTGATGGATACCAAATACTATATCCAAGAAATTCAAACTCAACTTTCAGATATAGCAACATATGAGTTAATTTCATCCAATCCTACTTTCAAAATTCAGAAAGAAATCAACTTATGTTTAGACTCTGCTTTGGAAGATGGCATAATCGATAAAGTTACATTTGACTTTTTACATAATGATCATCCGATGATGCCAGTACTATATACACTTCCCAAAATTCACAAAAACCTAGAAAAACCACCAGGCCGGCCAATCGTAGCCTCGACCAATTCACTACTTGCTCCTTTATCTATTTATTTAGAAAAAATTCTGACACCATTGATTAAAAAAACAGATTCATTTCTTTTAGATACCAGCCATTTTCTCAACATCATCTCCACTTTGGGTCCCTTACACCAAGACACCTTCTTGGTAACCCTCGATGTTTGCAGCCTATATACCTCCATACCTCATGATGGGGGTATACAGGCTGTCTTCAATATCCTTCAGACCTCTTCGTTATCTCCTATACAACAAAAGTTTTGCATTGATTTATTACAATTAGTGCTACGACGTAACTATTTCATGTTTGGGGACGAATATTACATTCAACGGAAGGGTACAGCAATGGGGGCCAATGTAGCCCCCCCTTACGCAAATGCGTTCATGGCAAATTTCGAGTCAACACATGTATATTCTTACCCTACTTTTCAACAACATTGTAAAATATGGCGCCGCTATATCGACGATATCTTCCTGGTGTGGGAAGGTACTCGCGATTCGTTCGACCAATTTTTTGATTTTCTTAACAATATCACAGCAGATTTACGATTTACGGTTACCATCAGTCAACATTCGGTTCATTTTCTTGATACACTAATAGTCAATACTGATGGCATACTTACAGTGGACTTATATAAGAAACCCACTGATAGAAATACCCTTCTTCTTTTTTCTAGCAACCATCCTCTAAAAACCAAAACATCCTTACCTAAGTCACAATTTATGAGAGTCGGACGAATCGTGAGTGACTCCCACATCAGGGAGACCCGTCTACAAGAAATGGCTCTAAGGTTCCGTACACGCGGTTATCCGCAATCACTTTTAGACAAGGAGCTTAAACAAATATCTTCACAGGCGGCTTCTATCGTTAGATCTAGCAGCAAACCCAATCCTGCTCAACGAATACCGTTTATTACCACCTACCACTCTTTAGTACCAAAAATACACCAGATTATCCGTAAGCACTGGCCACTACTCAAAAAATTTCATCCAGAAATTTTAGAATTTTCTTCTCCAATGAGAATGTGTTACAAGCGCCCCCGTAACCTGAGAGATTCCCTGGTTCATGCTGACATTGGTCCACAAAAACCTAAATTTATACAGTCCGTTTTGGCTCCTCGGAAAAATGGGACGTTTCCCTGTCTAAATTGTGCTCAATGCACCAATGTGAAAAAAGGCAACACATTTACTCATCCACATTCCGGTAAAATATACAACATTAAAGGCTATTACTCTTGTGCTACATCATATGTAGTATACCTGATTAAATGCCCGTGTGGTCAGGCATATATTGGTGAAACCTCCCAACCCATCCGTGATCGGATCAGTAAACACAAATCTGATATTAGGTGTAAAAAAACGGAACTCCCCATACCTCATCACTTTTTACAGTTACAACATACAGTTAGCCAATTACAATTTCAAGTTATTGATCACATATCAATGCCTAGACGGGGTGGCGATCGCAAACTGCTATTGCGGCAACGAGAGTCCTTCTGGATTTATGAACTAAAAACTGTCACACCCTATGGACTAAATCGTGAGTTTGATCTATTAATTTAAAACATTTGTATTGTTATATTCATTTGTATGCAGTGCTTGATCATAATTGTCTTTCTAACTATATATTTTTCTCGTTTTATCTCCTGTCTCTTTCTTCAGACGCGCTGATACTTAGGTATAGGTAGGCCTATAAACGTAAATATATGTTGTTCTAATATTCCTAATTTCCTGATTTCATTTGTTTTGGATGTTGACAGATATTAGATAATGACAATGAGGGTGACTGATAGTATAGACTGTATTGAGTCTATTATCCAATAACAAATACTTAAGTCTATTTTACATATATATATCACCCTCATTCTCATATTATCTTTATATCCTCTTATACTAATTTATACTAACCTATTTCTGTAACTAATTCAGACATCTATAGTGATCTAGAAGAATTGTGATCCGGAATTCAATTTGATGATGATACACAACATAATACCCCAAGATACAAGATGAAAAATTATTGACCTTATGGAGAATAAACAACCCGATTATCTGCCAATTTTGATCATATCTATACTTAAATTACTGTCAAAGTTCTTCTACCTCTAAGGATAATATTCATTGTGTTGTATATGCTGTTACTCTATATATTAATCTGCCGTCTTTTACTGTACTGTCCGGTGTCTTGGAGCTGTGTGTATCCCCTTGGACGAGATTACTACCCATCTTCACGCATGCGTCACTTGTTGATTTGCGCGTCTAAACCACATCAGTTGCCTAGTGATGACTCATCACCTATGCGCAATGCGTTCCACACATATGCGCCGCGATCTGATGACGCGGCACTATGATGTCGGACGCCGCATTCCATGTGTTAGCCTACCGTGATGACTCATCACCTATGTGCACTGCGTTCCACATACACGCGACGCGATCTGATGACGCGCCGCGATGATGTCAGACGCCGCTCTCCATGTGTAGCTCACTATAAATGAGCACCACATTGTCATTTCAGACCATACCACCAACGATTACACACAGCTTCTGAACCACATCGGTAAGATAGTTGACTATAGTTTCTATTTTTGATCTTGGACTGCAATCTGAATGCCTTATGTATGCAAACTCCTTTATTATATTACTTTGCTCCTCTGATTAGATATGTATTAGAAGCTCCAATTTGTACCTATGATCGAGTTCACATATATATATTTTGGTGGTGGACTACTTGAGCTTCACGGCTGATAGCTAGTCATGTATGACCCTTATTTTTCGCATCCTTTGATTATATTTATGCTACATACATAGCTACCTATATTGATAGGACTTTTTGACCCTGGTGTCACCAATAATTTAATAATTTTTTTAGTATCCAATTTTTTTAGTATCCATAACGATACTTTTTATTGCTTTAAGCTGATTTTGATTTCATGGCCCGCCCTCGCCCTGGTCTCTCCTGTTTTCCCCACCAACATATATACACACCCAGCTGATTGGGTTATGATGTTCTCTATTTTTTATTATGTGGATCCTTTACTGTGATTTTTTCCTTTTCCTTTCCTGATTATCATTTAATATTTGATGACTGTACTCCAGCAACCTAGTGATGGTATCTATATATTTCTCTGTATTGCCCACAGGCCGTGACCAAGGTCCGGTTAGGACCGAAACGTTGGCCCTGCTTTATCAGTTTTCTTTGAAACTAAATATTGTTGGTGCTGGATACAATAAAAATACGATATTCCTTTTCGAATCAAACAATAGTTGAGTGTGCCGTGGATTTGTATATTATATATTAGTGGCGATACCAGCCTCTCCGCTGAGCACCTCCATTTTGGGATCTATTCCCTTACAAAACGGAGTGCCATTCCAATCCTTTTTGATTTGTTAGTCCTGACTGCACCCCCAGGGTCCGGCGCCGAGTGGGGAGCCCCTCCAGGGACCCTCCGCGGCGGAGAGGGTCTGCTCAGCCTTCAGCAGGGCGCTCTCGTTGCGGGAGGAATCCCAGTACACGGCGGGGCCCGGAGCGGAGTGGGACGCCCCTTCCCCCACTCTCACCTGCTAGTCCTGAGGATGCGGGACCGGGAACGGTGGACCGGCCCAGTCCAGGTCCCAGCGGGCGGTCTACTCAGCGGTGTGAGGAGATCCATGTGCGGCGGGTTGCGCAGTCGGAGCAGGAAGAGCCGTGCAGGCCCAGTGCAGGAGCGGGAGCGGCGGCAGTGGACCGGAGGCCAGTCAGCATCATACAGCGGGCAGTTCGAGACGTCCGGGAGGAGTCGCCTTCTACGTCCAGGAGGAGCGCCGAAGTAGAGGACGTGCGGCGGGAGTCAGGATCTGCGGCAGCGGGAATCACAGCGCCCGTGGTGCCTGGTGAGACTAATTGGGGTCCCTTATTAGCGCAGGGTTTCCCGGTGGGTAGTGTTGGGGGGGGGGGGGTGGCCATGGGTGATTTAGGAAAGGGGTTGGGGCAGTTGCTGGGGGGTTTGGCGGGGTGGTTGGCTAGTTTGGGGTCTGCGGGCGGGTCGCCATTACCGGCGTGGGGGGTGGTGCCGGGACCGGTGGCCGGGTCGAGTGGGGGGTGGTGTCGGTGGAGACGCAAGTTGGGGGTGAGGAAGAGGGCCAGAGGTTAGATGATAGAGCGCGTGGGGAGGTGTATGTGTGCTTTGAGGGCCCGTTGGGGGCCCATTTGAAGCAGGAGGTAAAAGAAAAAATCTGGAAAGGGGAATATGTGGAGATTTTTTCCTTACTTCCTTTGGAACGGTTTAATTTGGATAGGGGGAAGAAGGATGAGGGAAAGAAAGAGGATGAGGAGAAGCGGCGACATAGGTTGATTCCCCGCACGTTTGCTAATTGGCTGCAAGCGTTTGCCATATTAGCAAGTGTCATTGGGGAGAAGGCTCCGGAATGTTGTTCGGCGTTGTTCTGTTACCAGGATGCGATAGGGGAGGCGTATCGGGTGTACGGCGGTGTGGGGTGGCTCCGTTACGACGAGCAGTTTCGGCAGCGTAAGGCGGTTAGGTCAGATATACGGTGGGACCACAAAGACATTGGGTTGTGGTTGAAGGTGACGGCTCCGCCTAGGGCTGGGCAGTCCTTTCGGGCAGAGCCTGGGGGATCATCCCCGGGGGCATTGGCGGCAGCATCTGCGAAAGGGTTATGTTTCCTCTTTAATGAGGGGAACTGCAGATTTGGAGCTAAGTGCAAATTCAAGCATGAATGCTCAGGGTGTGGAGGGGCACATGGGGTTAGCCGTTGCTTTAGGGGCGGAAGGCAGAGGGGGGGGGGATGGTGTTGGAAAGGGGTCGGACGCCTGGTGCGGGTGGAAAGGATGCAGGAATTTCTAGATAGGTACCCGGACCGGGCGGCGGCCAGGCTATTGGGGGATGGTTTTAGGTGGGGTTTTCGCATCCCGGCGGAGGTAACGGCGGGGCCTGTGGTTCATAAGAATCTTAGGTCTGCGCTTGAGCATGCGGATGTGGTGACCGAGAAGTTGAATAGGGAGGTTGCGTTGGGGCGGATGGCGGGCCCGTTTAAGGTGCCGCCGCATCCGAGCCTTAGGGTGTCTCCTTTGGGGGTGGTGCCCAAGAAGGAGCCGAATAAGTTTCGGCTCATTCATCATTTGTCTTTCCCGAAAGGTGCGTCGGTCAATGATGGTATAGATCCTGAATTGTGTTCGGTGGTGTATACGTCATTTGATGCGGCTGTTGGGTGGGTGAGACGGTGTGGGCAGGGGGCGTTGTTGGCAAAAGTTGATGTTGAAGCGGCATTTCGGCTGCTTCCGGTGCATGTGGAGAGCATGGGTTTGTTGGGATGTTATTGGGGTGGGGAGTATTTTGTGGATAGATGTTTGCCTATGGGGTGCTCTCTCTCGTGTGCGTATTTTGAGGCGTTCAGCTCATTTTTGCAGTGGGTGGTGGTAGAGGTTTCGGGTTGTGCGTCGGTTATACACTATCTAGATGACTTTTTATGTTTGGGGCCGGCGAATTCTCGGGTATGTTCTTTGTTGTTACACACGGTTCAGTCGGTTTTTGCACGTTTTGGGGTGCCGCTAGCGGTGGAAAAGACGGTGGGCCCTGTTACCGAGTTGTGTTTTCTGGGGATCGTTATAGACACGGTAAGGATGGAGTGTCGGCTTCCGGCGGACAAGGTGCTGGATTTGGGGCGCGAGATCAGTCAGGCCATAGGGAGGGAGAAGATTAGGTTGCGGGAGCTGCAGTCATTATTGGGGAAGCTTAATTTTGCATGTCAGATTATGCCGATGGGGAGGATTTTTTGTAGACGGCTGGCTGCCGCTACAGCGGGGGTGTCGGCGCCGTATCACTTTGTTAGGTTGCGGAAAGAGTTGAAAGGCGATTTAAGGGTGTGGGCGGAGTTTTTGGAGCGTTATAATGGTAGGACGTTGATTATGGGGGAGGTTTGCGATTGTGCAGATTTTGAGTTGTATACTGATGCGTCAGGGGGGGTGGGTTTTGGTGCTTACTGTCAGGGGCAGTGGTGTGCGGGCGGATGGCCGGAGTCGTGGGTGGAGCGCGGTTGGGTGTCGAATATTGCGCTGTTGGAGTTGTTTCCTATTGTGATGGCGGTTGTGTTGTGGGGGGATAGGTTTGCGAATAGGAAGGTGCGCTTTAATTGTGACAATTTGGGGGTTGTCCAGGCTATTAACAGCTTGTCAGCATCCTCCCCTCCGGTGGTTAGGCTGTTACAGTTTTTGGTGTTGCGGTGTTTGTCAATTAATGTTTGGGTGGTGGCGAGGCATGTGGCGGGAGTGACTAATTCTGTGGCGGACTCTCTTTCTCGCTTACAGTGGGACCGGTTCCGGCTTCTTGTGCCAGAAGCGGAGTTGGAGGGTCTGGAGTGTCCGTCGTGGCTGTGGGGGATCTTGGAGGAGAGGTGATGGGGTTGCTTAGGGATTCGCTGAGCCCTGGTACGTGGAAGGAGTATGGGAAGGCGTGGGACATCTGGGAGAGGTGGATTGGTGACTGGGGTTCGGGTGGGGAAGATGGGGGGGTCAAGCTGGTGATGTTGTTAGGGCATTTGAAAGGGGAGGGGTGGTCGGTGTCAAAGGTCAGTCGTTTGATTGCGGGTATAGCTTTTGGTTTTCGGCTGCGGGGGTTGGTGGATTTAACTAAATGTTTTTTAGTGAGACAGGTTTTGAAAGGCTGGCGCAGGGGGGCGGGTAGGGTGACAGATAGTAGGAGACCGGTGTCGTTTGAATTGTTGGTTCGGATGGGGGAGAAGTTGTGTGTGGTGTGTAGCTCGGGAGGGGAGTTGGAGTTGTTTAGGGCGGCATTTGCGTTAGCATTTTTTGGGGCGTTCAGGTTGGGTGAGTTGGTGAGCGGCAGTGTTTGTCGTGCGGGGGGATTGCTTAGTGAGGACGTGGAGCTTAGGGAGGATAGGGTCATTGTGCGGATTCGCAGGTCTAAGACGGATCAGGAGGGCAGGGGTCGACAGGTTACGTTGTTTTCTGTTACGGGTTGTGGTATGTGCCCTGTTCAGTGTTTAGGGAGGTACTGGTCGGGCAGGGTGACGGATGGGTTGCCGTTTTTTCGTCATGCGGATGGTTCGTTTCTGTCGAGATTTCAGTTCTTAGCGGTGTTTAAGAAATGTTTGCGGAGTTTGGGGGTGAATGATAAGGATTATTCTGGGCATTCGTTCCGGATTGGTGCTGCGACTGAGGCGGCGAGGTTAGGGGTCAGTGACGAAGTTATTATGAGGATCGGGCGTTGGGAGTCGGCGCGATTCAGGTCCTATGTTAGGCTGGGTCTTCTGTAATTGTGGATATGTAGTTGGGGGGGCTGAGTTAATTTTGTTTTTGTTTGTTTGCAGGTTTTCCGGCGGCCTTGGTCTGGATTTTAGGACATTCCTATGTGTTCTGGGGTGCAATTAGAGCCGATGTTAGGCCGAATGGCCGCCAGCTGGGGTTGAGCTCGGCGGTGGCTACGGTCAGGTGGTTAGGGGTCAGAGGAATGTTGTGGGGAGGGGTTTTGCGGGAGGTGCAGCGGTTTTCGCGGTTGGACAGGCCTCCGGATGTGTTGGTGCTTCATGTGGGGGGCAACGACTTAGGGAGGCGGCCGTTTAGGGAGTTGGTGCGAGATGTGAAGTTCGACCTGCTGAGGATTTGGGCATTATTTCCGGGTGTTGTTACGGTGTGGTCTGACATAGTGCCGCGTAAGTCGTGGAGGGAGGCCAGGTCGGTCGAGAGCATTAATAAAGCCCGGATCAAGGTGAATAGGGCAGTGGGCAGGTTTATGGCGCGGAATGGGGCTGTGGCGGTACGTCATGAGGAGTTGGAGAAAGGAGTTGGTGCATTTTGGAGGGCAGATGGGGTGCATTTGAATGCGGTAGGGACTGATCTGTGGTCTTTGGGGATCCAAAATGGAGTGGAGATAGCGTTACGGATGTGGAGGGACGCGCAGGCTTGAGGAGGTCAAGCTGTGCGTTCTTGGAGGCGGGGGAGGTCCTGGAAGTAAAAAATATGGTGGTATCTGAGGATGGGAGGGCCCCGCGGTAGGGGCTGGACTCTCATGGAGGAGCCGGTACTAACGACCTAGCCGTCCATCAGTTGCTGCCTCCGAGCTGGGTTCAACGGCTGGGGGCAAGATGGAGTCGCAGGTTTGTTACGGTGTTGATGAGGTCATTGGGGCTTCTAGGACCTCCCTCGTCATTGGTTAATTTATTAAGTTATGTTATGTATTTAATTAATAAACGGCTGCTGTGGCCGATTAAATCCAAGCAGTGGTGTTGTGTGGTTATTTATATGGGGGCTGGGAGGGAGTTACGTATTATGTGGGGATGAGGGACTGAGCATATAGCCAATACCCTCTTCATGTACTTTCTAATTCCACTATTTACCATGGCATATGATTTAGTGGGGAGCTGTTCCCTTCATTCTCTGGGTCAGTATGATTATGGAGATGCCATATTTGTATAGGTTGTCTTGTGTAAAATATAAAATTGTATATTATAATTGTATAATGTAATTATAATAAAAATATTCTGTTTTACGCCATTCACTCTATGTGATAAATCTTTTTTAGATGTTAATAATACATTACACATTTGTAGATGCTGAGATGCCTATGATGTTTTTTTGTTCATTCATTTTTATTTATATTTTTTATTTCTTTATATTTTCAAAAACTTTTTCACTTTTTCTACTTTTTTAAGCCCCCAAATGGAACCCAACATGCAATCATTAGATTGCAATTCGTATAAAGTAATGGAATTTTATCCATTACAATTTACAAGGATCAGTACTTCCCAATACAGTGCTGACACCTGCAGGACTGAATTGGAATATACCAGTAATAAACCTAGAAACCTAGTACAAACTCTGGTTTATTACTGCAATGGAACATCTTACTCGATCTCAGCCCGGCAAGCACGCACTTCTGGGTTTTAGGCCTTTCAGATCCTGTGTTCACATTTTACCATGGCATATAAGGGGCTAAATGTCCACAATTGGCATTGTGAAACAGCAGGCACCTGGTGACTATGGCCCTCACTCCCCTGTGAAACAGGCACCATGTTTAAAGACCCAACATCTGCCATACATGTACGGCAGATGTCAGGAAGGGGTTAAGATGCATTTTCTGGGGCCGTTGTTCCTGCCCCAACCCCCCCCATACACACACAGGTGCCATAGTGCACCATAAAGTGCAGCATAGTAACTCCACTTATGACATTTGTCACCAGTGGTGTTATAAAAGTTGCAAACATAGGGTTTGTAAAATTGGCATGGGGGAATGATAAATTCCCCCCTAAGACATTTGTACTTCAGACCTTCAGTTATTATTCTCTGATATGTGACATGTAACAGTTAGTCGAGCTACGGCTACTCTGTCTACAAACCTGCTAGTTTATGTTACATTTGCTACTTTTCTTTTCTCACACTGCAGATAGTGAAAGAGTTTGCTTCTTTAATAGGTGCTGATGCTGCTATGATCACAGAACCCACATAATTAGTTAGAAGCACATGGATAAGTTAAAATCCATGTTTAAATAAGGTATCCAAGTTATTTTCTCTCTCTTAATAGGGTTGAGTTAAAAAGATGCAGTCATTTAAATCTCCACCTACTCTACCCTATATTAAAAATTAATGGAGTGTGTTGCCTAAATATAAATTAAGCTAAGAAACAGCACACAACACTCATTGTTTAATTCTAGATTAAACAAGATTAGAACTTGAATTTACGTTGAGAGTCATATCTGAAGAGGTTTTTAAGTGGATCACAGGAAGTATGTGTAAGCAATCTCATAAAAGAGTGGGATAGCATGTATTTTACTCTTCTGGGCTCTTTATATTTACCATAGTTTGTATTTGTACCTACAATTCACTTTGCTCAAGCTCATGCTGTCTAAAGGAGAGGACAGTATTGCCCCCATTAACATGTTTGATTAAATCTTCCATTAATTGCAAAGAGTATATTGAGGAAGTGAAAGTTTGACCATGCTACTCCTCTTATCTCCACCAGTCAGGGGTGTTGCTAGGGTCTCAAAAGATCCGGAGCCCAAGCCCCAATGAATGGGGCCCAATTCTCTAAGTTGACCATCCCCCTGCACACCACATTTTACTGTATTTACTGCTAGACAGCAGCACATACAGTCCCATATACAGTAAATATACAGTAAATAACATCATTCCCTCCCTCAGCCTCTTCCAACATTAAGTCTCATGCAAATAATATCACTCCCTCCCACAGCCGCCATCAACATAGAGTCTCATGTAAATAACATCACCCCTTCCAACAGCCGGCTTCAACACACAGTCCCAGGTAAATAACATCACCCCCTCCCCAGCCACCTCTATCATGCAGTCACATATAAATAACATCACCCCCTCAACATTCAGTCCCATGAAAATAGCATCATTCCACCCCACTCCAGCATACAGTGATGGTGACATCATCAGATCCTCAACCATTGCCTTCAACACTGATCACATGGACTTTGATGTCATCACAGGTCTTTTAGCTCTTCCAGTGCATTAGATTCAATTGTATTTTCATCCTGAGGACAGCAATACAGTTGTATCTATCTGCCAGGCAGTACATTCAGTCAGGGCCTGGAACAAAACATCAGGGGCCTAGCCTAGCAGAGTATGTTTGTTCTCTTTAAATGCAGTACAGTATTTCAGTTCAAACCATTGACATATGATGGCCTAATAAAATCATTGCTGAAGATCTGATAGACATTTTCATCAACACAATCATTCAGTTTATTTCCAAGCTGGCAAGGAACATCTTGTTTCTAGTTTACACATACAAAATGCTTTTTATGATCATTAATCTTTCACTTCACTCACATTCTGTCATGCTCATTACAATCATTCATAGCACAATCAAAGTCTAACTAGATGTCTCCACATGAAAACTGTCATAGCTTCAGATGATCAGATGATCAGTTCATGAAGATGGCAAGCCTTCATATTGACTGCTAATAACCTTATCCAAGAAGGTCCTACAGATTGCAAGATTCTTATGGCTACTTTCACACTGGCGTTTTGATTTCCGTTTCTGAGATCCATTCAGGGAACTTACAAGATTTACAAAACGGATCAGTCTTGCCCTTAATGCATTCTGAATGGATACGTATCCGCTCAGAATGAATCAGTTTGGCGCCGTTCTGCCTCCATTCCGCTTTGGAGACGGACACCAAAACGCTGCTTGCTGCTTAGTGTCCGTCTGGCAAAACTTAGCCTTACACACAATGTAAGTCAATGGGGATGGATCGGTTTTCACTGACACAATCTGGCACAATACAGGGAGTGCAGAATTATTAGGCAAATGAGTATTTTGACCACATCATCCTCTTTATGCATGTTGTCTTACTCCAAGCTGTATAGGCTCGAAAGCCTACTACCAATTAAGCATATTAGGTGATGTGCATCTCTGTAATGAGAAGGGGTGTGGTCTAATGACATCAACACCCTATATCAGGTGTGCATAATTATTAGACAACTTCCTTTCCTTTGGCAAAATGGGTCAAAAGAAGGACTTGACAGGCTCAGAAAAGTCAAAAATAGTGAGATATCTTGCAGAGGGATGCAGCACTCTTAAAATTGCAAAGCTTCTGAAGTGTGATCATCGAACAATCAAGCGTTTCATTCAAAATAGTCAACAGGGTCGCAAGAAGCGTGTGGAAAAACCAAGGCACAAAATAACTGCCCATGAACTGAGAAAAGTCAAGCGTGCAGCTGCCAAGATGCCACTTGCCACCAGTTTGGCCATATTTCAGAGCTGCAACATCACTGGAGTGCCCAAAAGCACAAGGTGTGCAATACTCAGAGACATGGCCAAGGTAAGAAAGGCTGAAAGACGACCACCACTGAACAAGACACACAAGCTGAAACGTCAAGACTGGGCCAAGAAATATCTCAAGACTGATTTTTCTAAGGTTTTATGGACTGATGAAATGAGAGTGAGTCTTGATGGGCCAGATGGATGGGCCCGTGGCTGGATTGGTAAAGGGCAGAGAGCTCCAGTCCGACTCAGACACCAGCAAGGTGGAGGTGGAGTACTGGTTTGGGCTGGTATCATCAAAGATGAGCTTGTGGGGCCTTTTCGGGTTGAGGATGGAGTCAAGCTCAACTCCCAGTCCTACTGCCAGTTTCTGGAAGACACCTTCTTCAAGCAGTGGTACAGGAAGAAGTCTGCATCCTTCAAGAAAAACATGATTTTCATGCAGGACAATGCTCCATCACACGCGTCCAAGTACTCCACAGCGTGGCTGGCAAGAAAGGGTATAAAAGAAGAAAATCAAATGACATGGCCTCCTTGTTCACCTGATCTGAACCCCATTGAGAACCTGTGGTCCATCATCAAATGTGAGATTTACAAGGAGGGAAAACAGTACACCTCTCTGAACAGTGTCTGGGAGGCTGTGGTTGCTGCTGCATGCAATGTTGATGGTGAACAGATCAAAACACTGACAGAATCCATGGATGGCAGGCTTTTGAGTGTCCTTGCAAAGAAAGGTGGCTATATTGGTCACTGATTTGTTTTTGTTTTGGAATGTCAGAAATGTATATTTGTGAATGTTGAGATGTTATATTGGTTTCACTGGTAAAAAGAAATAATTGAAATGGGTATATATTTGTTTTTTGTTAAGTTGCCTAATAATTATGCACAGTAATAGTCACCTGCACACACAGATATCCCCCTAAAATAGCTAAAACTAAAAACAAACTAAAAACTACTTCCAAAAATATTCAGCTTTGATATTAATGAGTTTTTTGGGTTCATTGAGGACATGGTTGTTGTTCAATAATAAAATTAATCCTCAAAAATACAACTTGCCTAATAATTCTGCACTCCCTGTAGAAAACGGATCCATCCCCTATTGACCTTCAATGGTGTTCAAGACGGATCTGTTTTGGCTATGTTAAAGATAATACAAACGGATGCGTTTATGCAGATCCATGACGGATTCGCACCAAACGCAACTGTGAAAGTAGCCTTAACTACATCACATTTTCATTGATCTCATTCTATGGAAACACAACAGAGTACAATGAGGGACATTGATTACATTGGGGGTCTCTTAATTCAGTTTATATAAAAAATATACTCATCAATAAACAATACTTCTTTATATTAAGAGCTGGTGCAACGTGACTATCAGAATTGTTATTTTCTTATTAAAAAAAGTTATGAGCAGTAAATGACAAGCAGTATGTTCATTTATTTTTTTAATTTTAACATACTAATGAAATTGAGTGGAAAAATTGTCAAAGACGGAGGAAGTCATTTGTTTGTCCATGGCACAAATGCCAAAATTTTGTTGAAGCCAGAAATTCCTTTTTCCATTCTCTCCTAAATATGACCATATTTTATGTTGTGAGCCTTTATTTTTAGAGTTATAATAGACCTTCAAATTATAAAAGGAAAAAGGATGAGCAGTTTCTGTTAATATAGCAATGTTTGGAGGACCTTTTAACTTAATGAATCATTGTCCCACATCTCTCGGAAACAGCAGCAATTATTCATGTTCACTCCTTTTGCCACTGGAAGTGAAAACAATACAGGACATTAAATTGGAGTCTAGAGAAACTTTAAATGAATGGCGTATCCCATAAAATGGAGCAACATAATCATCTCTGGTTAATGGCAGTGATCTTCAAGCTATGATTAAGTAGCAATGTTGATGCAATATTTAAAAGCAAAAATGCCTATGGTGATCCACCTGCTACATAAGAGGTTGTCTGATATACTCTGCATATGTAATTATTCTTCTTTCAAGATATATAAGCTTTCATTTTGATGTTTCTTAATGAGTGGTTCCATGTGAAGCAATTAACTGCATTGTTCCCTGTTAAATGGCCCGATCTCAGGCACAGTGGTGTAGTGTGAGGTTGCCAGAGGGAAGGTTTCCCCAGGAGCTAAATTGCGAGTACTGGAGTTGATGGTGAGGCACAAGAGCTGATGGCACCAATCCCTACAGATCAGTGTGAAGCCTATGAGGCAGTGGAATGATATAGGCAGTTGTGATGACATCATTACTCTTCCTAAGACCCGGTTCAGAAGGTCACAATGATATCATTGACACTGCTGGTGCCAGGCTGCAGGCAACCAGGGCCATTGCAGATAGCAGGACTGAGGTGAGTATTTTGAAGGGAAGTGTTTGTATGCTAAGGGCACTACAGGGGGCATTATATATACTGAGATCCATATGGGTGCATTATATATACTGAGGGCACTACAGAGGATTTATATACTGAGAGCACTATGGGGGCATTATCTATATTGAGGGCACTATGCTGGGCACTATATATACTGAGGACGCTATGGGGTAATTATATAAACTGAGGGCACAATGGACAACATTATATATATTTAGAGATATACTGAGGGCAATACAGGGGCTATTATATCTATATATCAATAAATACTGGCGGTGCAGCAGGGGATATTATAATTACTGGGGCATTATAAATAGTGGCAGAACTACAGGGATCATTATAACAACTGGAGCAATGACCACTGTGGCACTACAGGGAGACACTATAACTACTGGGGAACTAAAGAGGTGCATTATAACTACTGGGGCCTAAATTGAAATTGCTACTGAAAGGGATTGAGCTTTAAATTTGAATAGCTACTGAGTGGGTCATAAAAGGAGGTATGATTACTAAATAGATGTGTTATGTGTGTCCAATTGTGCAGAGACAACATGTGGTCAGGAGATATCATCATGAGTAATCTGTACAGGATTGAGAAAAAAATGAAAGATAATGTCTCCAGTCAGAGGAGACATCACCTGAAAGTCACTGGAGTAGTATTATTTGGCCTTTATATAGTGTTATTATTGGTAATATTAGTCATGGTATACTGTGGGGCATGGTTACATAAAAAGGGTTGTATCTATAGGTTAGGGGGCACAATACTTGGCTTGCCCCAGATGCTGGCAACCCATGCTACATCAAAGCCGGAGCATAATATGAACTGGTCGGCCCATTATACGTATTCAATCAGAAAGTTCAAGGTTGACAAACAAGCTTTACTGTTACAGCATCTTTTCTATTCCTTGACATTACATCTACAAGCATATCTCCTGTTTACATGGTGGAATACGCCACCCATGAACCTAAAATTATCCAATCAGTCAACAAACAAGTCTTTGCTTATTTGTTGACTAAGGGTTTGCCCAAGTAAAGTGGCCCCTAGCAATGTGATACAAAAACTAAACAAAATTCTTTTTACAACTCCCTACAATCCTGCATGCTTTTGCAAAATTTTTCATGTAGCTGAATTGTGGGATTGTGATTATATTGTATTGAAATCTCCAAAGTTTCCATTAGAGATGAGCAAATTTTTCAAAATTTGATTTGCTGTTTTGCCAAATATTTTTGGAAAAATGTGGTTTGATCTGATTTTATTCACGGCAAATTACATAAAAACTGCTATTTCCTGGCTGCAGAGAGCCTTTATAGTGATGTAGAACACTGTGCCTTGCAGTAACACACATAGGGAGTCTGCTTTTATAGTGAAATAATACTGTGAGTGCATATGATCTTAGAATCCCTGCACACTTCACTTATTTGGGCAGTCACGGGGCCAAAACCGACCAAATAACTCAAGTATGAACTCAGCCTTACAGGTCTATGTTAGCGCCAAGAGGAAGAGCACTCCCATTACATGTTCGTCAGCTGATTCCACCTAGATGTCTACAGAACCTGTTCTATTAAACGCTTATACAAGTAGAGCCCCCCGAGAGGGTGTCAGCAGTAAGTTTGTGTTGACATCACTGATTATTTTGCCCTCCTCTGATCCATCAGAACAATAACCCCCAAAAAACGGATCCTGTCTGTGGAGCATCAACCTTCATTTGGTAAGCATTTGGTCGTAATCCATCAGTATTGCTAATGCCAAAACAAAACAGGAGTGGATCCAAAACAGAGATGACATGTGAACGGAATATTTGCATGTCTTCTGTGTTTTGTACCCACTCCTGCTTTTGGCTACCAAATCACAAGCCAATTCTTAATTTTTTTGGGGTGAGAATTAAAGCGTTTATTTAAATAACAGGGCATTCGACACACATAAAATACAACATAGAAGGGGCAAAACCACAAGATTTAAAAGACAAATTGGAAAAACAAAGTGACAACCAGTGTCGGGGTGACCACGATGGTAATGCATATTGATCATGAAATGTATGGGGTTATGGCTGATAACTAGACGACAGTCCAGCAAATAAGCCGACTCCAGCTCATTCCTACAGTGCAGGCTACACAATCACAGCTGGAGGGTAACTGGTCGGTACAGGCAGCACTTAAAAATCTTCATAAATAAGCCTTAGTATGTGCAGTTCTCACAGCCGCTGTAACATAATAGTAAGAAGCTGAATAACATGTAGTAAGCACTGCAGGGATCATGTCTAAGACATGTAAGACGTCCGGGGAGGTCCCGAACATTGTGGACAAGGTCCGAGATGAGAGTCGTCCATGTGTTCAATACTGGATTAGATAGTCCTTACTGAGGAACTTCACAACTTTTCCTTCACAATGTGCTGATGCCACAGATGTTGTCACCTTGATGAGCTGGGTTGCTAATAAGTGGATTCTAAAGTGTCTGAAGTGTCTAAAGTGTCTGAAGAAATGCGAGTAAAGAGATTGGAATAAATTGTCCACTTCCTCCAACGTAACCATGTCCTTTGATTTATGAATATCATTCCATAAAGTCTTGAAGTCCTCTGCGTGGATGGCATAAGAAATGTCCATGCGAGGTTCCATGGGCATAGAGAAAACAATGTCCGACACTAGTCCACACACGTCATACCCGGTCCACATTCCTGCTAGCCACATAAGGTCCCGAGAACTGATCACCAGCTTACCGAAACAACAGTCAAAGTTTCTTTGGAACCACGTCCCCACGGCCGTGAGCGCCTCGGAGCAGTTATTCAAGAAGAGCGGAAGGCAAGTAAATATCTTTGGTAACACCTCCAATAGATTGTCCTCTGTGTACGTCCCACAGAACCAACCTTTCCACACAATTCGGTCCCCTATGCTTGCCTTGGTGAGTGGAGGCTTGGATGAAATCTGTATGAGCACAGCCAGTGGATGTCTGTTCTTTCCTTTAAGTCCAGGTAAACAGGAAAATGTGGCTTTTAGGTTCAGCTCTGACCCCACTTCAATGGCAAGACCCTTCTGCTTCTCACAGCTATGTGGGTAGACAGGTGCTTGGAATACTCTTTCAGTCTGGTGTATGAGAAATTATTCATCAGTGTCACACTGTACAGAGTCCATTGTTTTTGAAAGAGCAAAGCAGCCTGTGCTGGATCAAGAGTTTCCTCCAAGGGGCTGCACTGCTGGATTTTTCTTTTAGACAAGCTTTGCAATTCAGACAAACGACGTGCAGAGGTCAAGCTTCTGGGAGGATACCTCGGGATGTGAAAATGACTGCTTCTTTGTGCCGATGACCTACTTCTGTCGGTTAACACCCCATCGGTTGGTGTTTGCATATTCTTGCGAGAAATGATGTACCTGTTCACTGACTGTAAACAGAGATCATGACAGACAAATGTATCAAACTCTGCCGTCATCTTTATAGGAGCTACGTCTCCAGTCCACTGACCAGCCAGATTTACCAGAATCTGTTCCAGGATATGAAGAAGTGGAATGGCATCGTTCATTCCATAGTCCTGGCGACTGACAAATAATGTGGACTTCTCAAAGGGCCTGAGAAAACAGCAGGTGTCACGCATGAGCTGCCACTGGCTGACATTGAAGTTACACAGGGGACTACTCCTGTCCACTTGGATCATCAATACATTGTTGATGGCCTTTCTCTGTTCATATAGTTGGTCCAACATATGGAGTGTGGAATTCCAACGCCAATGAGGGTGTGCTTTGCGGTGTATGAGTGGCTGAAGTGTATGCAAAGTTTCCTGGCTATTTTTAGGATGTCTTGCAGAAGGGTGGAAGACTTCAGGAAATGCTTGACAACCAGACTGAACACGTGTGCCATGCAGGGAGCATGGCTCAGCCCTGGTTGTCAGTTACCATGGTTCCGATTTTTAGTTGTTGCAGAGAAAGCCAGGATTCAATTTCTTGCAGTTCCTCCCCTGTGTGACTCAGTTCACCCAGGCAAACCAGGTGCAGAACAGCGTGAGAGTGGTGAAAGGGGTCACACATGGCTTGCACACACTATATACCGCCAACATAATTCTTGGATCGCTACATGAAAATAATGTATTTGGTGTAAATTGTGCGAGGGGCATAGTTGGAGACATTGACTTTAAAGAGATACAGAGCAGCTGAGTTTGCTTTGAAATTCAAAATTTCACCACTGCATAAGTCGGCCTATACAGCAAAAGGAGGTTTACAATCATCCATACATTTTCCCCAAAAAAGCCAGTGTCACATGAAAAATTTCACAACTAAGTAATTTGGTCCATACCTCAAAAGGAGATGTACAATCACCCATACATTTCCAAAAAAAGCCAGTGTCACATAAAGAATTTCACCACTAAGTAATTTGGTCCATATCACAAAAGGAGGTGTACAATCACCCATAAATTTTCCTGAAAAATGCCAGTGTCACAAAAAATGTCACCTCAAAAAGGGCTTTACCGCATATAACAGCACAGCTGAACGGCAAGTAGGCCCTTAATGTTTTTCAACTTTTACACTGCACAAGGCTTTTCTACATATAAGTGCAATGCTGAACGACGAATATATTTATCTTTTGCCTACAAAGTCATTTTGTTATGGCTTAGCACAGGGAGCAAGAATTTTACGTACAATTCTGATGGATCTCCTGATCTTAAGAAAGTGGACTTGGACTCCAAAGCAGAGGCTCTCCTATCATGTATTGTGTGCTGTGAAGATTGAATGCAGACAGAGCAGATAAAAACACATGAATGTTTTCAACTTACTGAAGCTGCTTGATTTAATTGTGAATAGATGGTAAAGGCAAAGTCTGCTGGTGTGTTGTCTTCAGTGTCCTTATTATGTTTACTGCAGGACCCATGATGAAATAATTCTGTCCATACAGCAAAAGGAAGTCTACAATCACCCATTAATTTTCCTGGAAAAAACATGTTTGAAATTAAAAAGTTCACTAATAAAAGGATAATGGAATTTGGTTCATACAGAACAAAGTCTATAATCACCCATCAATTTTCCCCAAAAAAGTTTGCTAAACATAAAAAAAACACAAGCCTTTTCAACATATAATTGCAATGCTGAACAGCGAATATATTTTTATTTTGCCACTAATACATAGCAAACAAGAGCTGTAGAATATATCACTGCAGCGCTGAATGGCAATTTGGCCCTAATTTTTTTCTACTTTTACACAACACAAATGGCTTTAACAGATAAGTGCAACGCTGGATGGCAAATATATTTTTATTTCGCCATTAATATACGGCAAACTGGGCTGTAGAATATATTACTGCACAACCCAAGGGCCAATAAGATGTACTGTAGAAATATTTCCTTGTAATAAACCCTGTTAATGGCTGTATCAAACAGCACTTGCTCCACAATAACAAGAACGGTTTGCTGGAATGACAAAGCTGTATAATGGCAATTTTGATCCCTAGTCAGTGCAGCAAGGGGTAACAGGATTGTTACTATTACCCAATGTGTAACCTCCCCTACTGAACCCTGTTCTACACAAATGCTGTGGAACAATTCCTCCCTATCCTTTCCCTGCAATTATAAATAGTTTTTTTTTACCACAATCAAGTCTTTACTATCACTGTCCCTAGCGTCTGCAGATGTCTCTCCCTGCACTAAGTACACTGGTTAATGGCAGAATATAAATAAGATGGCTGCCGCTATTTATAGGGCTGTGACATCATGGGGCTGGCTGGCTGCTGATTGGCTGCATGCATGGCATTATAGGTGATCCCGCCTTCCCAGAGGTGCTTTCTCCATGTCCTCACACGTGCAGCAGTCATTTTAGGAATAAATGTGATTCGTTACCACGAAGGAAAAGGAAATTTGCCTTCAGTGGAAATCTAATTTTTCCTGAAATTCGTAATTAATTTCACTTCTAAAGCTTTGATTTGCTCATCTCTAGTTTCCATGTTGTTTGGTCAATACAAATATGTATCTTATTTTGGGAGAAGTGCAGAAAAAAATCTATTGCAGATCCTTTTTTTTATATAATGTGCCATTATCAAAATTATGTTCTAACTGTATCTTTAACCTTTTTTTATTTGAGTGTTTTTCTGTTTACTGAGTTTTCATTGTTATTATATATGTGAAGTCATTTTATAACAAAAGAGAATTTTTATTTACCCTATTTACTTTTCAGATATAATATACGGGCTTATAGCAATATGCCTTTCTATTGTGTACTAATAGTAAATGGGCTGTTCTTAGAAAATGTCTTGATATACATGAAAAACAGGAATTCAGTCAGACAGATCCTCCTTTATTTGACCCAAGGCTACCTAGCCATGTGCCATATAAGTTCTAGTCTTATAATAAGACATGATCAAAGGGGAATGCCAACCATAACAATTCTCTTTATTTCTCACTCAGCATCAATAATGGTATATGGGTCTCTGATTTCTGCAGTCAGATATGTATTATGGCTATTGCCGTCCTCTTCTATGGTAGGACACACATGATAACTATGTCAAGAATGTTTGACCTTTGACGGACTCTTGTGTTCAAGTAGAATAAATATGTTCTATTCTCATCTTAAATCTTTACTATCACAAAATATGATTAATACAGCTACAAGAATGCTATGGTTTGTTTTTTGCCCATCCTCTCTCTTCTTCTAGTATTGATTCGGTATCAAAATGTAAATTTTTTCGATACTAGACTCTCCTCTTATGTAGCTTGGCGAGCGCACATACAGTGGAAAAAGAGGGAGGGAGTCCCTCCCTCCTATGATGCGGCTGCACTGAACCCAATGAAGTCAGTGGGCTCTGAAGCTGCCCACACCTCTGCCACCAATGAAAGTGCCGCTATTAATTAAAGCAGGAGGCGGGACGGGGGAGGGAATACACTGCTGTGCCATCTGAGCTAGTGGGCTCGGCGAATGGCAGCAGTGGCAGCAGCCTCCTCCTCCTGAGTGTCCTCCCTAGAATCAAGCAGCCAGCATAGCAAGTGCCCGGCCACTGTGCAACCAATGATAATTAACCTTAAATACAAATACAGGAGGCAGGTGCCGGCGGTACCCATCTCCTGTATCTATATAAAAGGTTAATTATCATAGGTGACGCAGTGTGCCCTTCCCCCCACCCCAGTATTAACGTCATTGGTGGTGCACCCCCCAGACCTCTCCAGTATTATAATAATTGGTGGTGCAGTGTAATCCTGGGGCTCTGATCGGTTACCATGGCTACCAGGACACTACTGAAGCCCTGGCTGCCATGATAAACTCCCTGCTGCTGTGTGCATTATGCATAGGGCAGCAGGGAGACTGCAAAGTCCTATTAACTCCCAAAAAAAAACTCCTATGCGGTGAACACCATAAAATAAATAAATAAAAAAACGCACGATTCCCAATTTTTTTGTCACCTTGCTCCTCTAAAAAAATAAATAAAAAAAAAAGGATAGGACTCTTCAATTATGGGACAGACGTTCCAAAAAATGCGGAATGCACACAGCTTTTTTGGTGTTTTTTCGCTTGGTAACGAAAGGTATCAAGTATCCCAATACTTTTTTATGGTATCGAAACAGAATCAAAGTTTTGGTATCGAAACAACCCTAGCGCATCATGCGCTAAATAGCGTGCAATAGTTAGGCCGCTGCAGATAGCAACATTATCTGCGCTACATCTGCTGTGTAAAGTGTGCGCATCCCAAAAATATCTGTGACATCTAGTGTACCTTTTTCAGTAGATGGTGCCCGCTGTGGGCAGTGACAATAGCTGCGCTACATTTCCTGTGTAATGTGTGCGCATCCAAAAAATATCAGTGACACCCAGTGTACTTTTTCTGTCCGCTGTGGACAGTGACATTACCTGGGTACATCTCTTGTTTAACGTTTCCACATCCCAAATAACTGTGACATTCCCTGTAATTTTTTTATTAGCTGCTGGTGACATCAGCGACATTATCTGTGGTATTTCTCCTGTGTAATGTTTTCACATACCAAATACCTGTGACATTCCCTGTAATTTTTTTATTAGCTGCTGGTGACATCAGCGACATTACCTGGGTACATCTCTTGTTTAACGTTTCCACATCCCAAATACCTGTGACATTCCCTGTAATTGTTTTATTAGCCGCTGGTGACATCAGCAACATTATCTGCAGTATTTCTCCTCTGTAACGTTTCCACATCCCTAATACCTGTGACATACCCTGTAATTTTTTCGGCTGGCTCGAAACATGTCAGTCTGACCAGGAACATGGAGGGACCTCTTTCACTACATCGTGTGTACGTTTGGAATATTTAATAAAGAACATGCAAGATTTTATCTCCTTCGTGCTGGAAATCTGTTTATTTGAAGGAAGTTTATGCTAAGCTGACCTGGCTTTTCCGTCGCACGACTGAACTGTTGAGCTGGATTTTTATTCATAAATGTTCTAAACCTTAGCACCAACTGCATGACCAGGCATCTAAATGCAAAGCATGAACCACGAAAGATCTCAAGCTCCTCCTTGTCCCTCTTTTGTTGTAGTCTTGGTCTCTTCCTTCCCCTCTTTAAAATGCTGTAATTCCATCTGGTGGAGACGGAGACTTTAAAAAATATTATGGTGGTGGCAGTCCCACAGTACGCGGTTGCCAGCCACCATTACTTTTCCAGCCATCCCCGCCCTGAACAACCAATTGGTGGACAAAATTAGGTGTGCACTGTGCATCGACATCTGTGGCAAGGTCCACATAACCACTGATACGTGGACCAGTAAGCACGGGCAGGGACGTTATATCTCCCTAACTGCACACTAGGTAAATGCAGTGGCGGCTTGGCCTGAGGCTGATAACGGTTTGGCACAGGTCCTGCTGACAACGAGGATTGCAGGACATTTCTCTTTGCCTCCTGTTGCTTCCTACTCCGACTCCGCTTCCTACTCTACCGCCTCCTCATCTGGTCAGCATAACACCTTTACCACCAACTTCGGCACAGCCAGGAGGATACAACAGAAGCTGTTTTGAAACTCATCTGTTTGGGGGGAAAAAAAAACACACCGCGCAGGAGCTGTGGTCAGGCATGGAACAACAGACCGATGAGTGTTTGGTGCCACTGAGCCTCACGCCCAGGCTTGTGGTGTGCGATAATGGGTGAAATCATAGCAGCTCTGGGCCTAGCCGGTTAGATGCACATATCTTGCCTGCTGCATATGCTGAATTTGGTGATTCAGAGGTTCCTGAAAAATGACCCGATAAGTCAAAGCTGCTGTAGAAAGTGTGGTCCATCTGTGCGCGCTTTCGGTGTCTTTTGGTTTTCCGACCCTGCTGCTGCTCACCTGTCTGTGCTGGAGAATAACTCCGGCCTTCCTGCTCACCACCTCATATGTGATGTACCCACAAGGTGGAACTCCACATTGCACATGCTGGAGAGACTGTGTGATCAGCAGCAGGTGATAGTGGAGTTTCAGCTGCAGCACCCACGGGCGAGTCGCTCTGTGGAACAGCACCACTTCACCACCAACGAGTGGGCCTCCATGCGGGACGTGTGTGCCATGTTGTGCTGATTTGAGTACCCCACCAACATGGCTAGTGCTGATGATGCAGTCCTCAGCGTTACTATCCCACTAGTATGTCTCCTTGAAAAAACGCTTCAGGTGATGATGGAAGAGGTAGAGGGATAATGTCCAATGTCATTCACAAGTGGCTCGGAGGGTGGGTTCCTTCACCAACAGAGGCCAGGTACACAATTGTCCAGCCATGGCACAGTTCTGGAGGATGAGGAACCATGTTCACAGTAGGGTGGCACCTAAAGCAGCTCATGGGCATCACTGGAGCATGGCTGGGGGAATACAGAGGACACAGATGATACACCTCCTACAGAGGACAGCTTGTCATTGAATCTGGGTGACTACATGCTGCAGTGCCTGCTTAACGACCGCCGAGTTACCCACATTCTAAACAGTTCTGATTACTGGGTGGCCACCTTGCTGGATCCCCGACACAAGGACAACGTCCTTAATTATGTCACTGGAGCATGATCAGAAGATGCGCAAGTACAAGAGCACACTGGTAGACACGCTGCTGATGGCATTCACACCTGACAGTGCGGGCTCAGTGGAATCTCAAGAGGAAGGCAGAGGAGGAGGAAGAAGTTGCCAACGCAGCTGTGGCACCACCAGCAACTCAGAAGGGAGTGTTATCATAGCTAAAATTCGGAAAAGTTTTGTCAGCACGCCGCCACAACAACCAGCACCACCAGCTGATATGGAAGGTCTTAGCAGGAGGCAGAATTTCAGCAACATGGTGGAACAGTACTTATGCACACACCTACACATACTGACTGATGGGTCTGCCTCATTCAACTTCTGGGTCTCCAAATTGGGCACATGGCCTGAGCTTGCCCTTTACGCCTTGGAGGTGCTGGCCTGCCCTGAGGCCAGTGTATTGCCCAAACGTGTGTTCAGCATGGCAGGGGGAGGTGATCACAGACAAGCACAGCCGCCTGTCCACAGCCAATGTGGACAAGCTCACGTTCAATAAAATGAACCAGGCATGGATCCCATGGGACTGTGCAGTATAGACAAGTATACCGGCTGCACCCAGCCTTTGTTATACTCCAGCGCACTTTCTCTTTGTTTTCTTTTTTTATATTTCCCAATGTTTTGGGGTCTTTCCAAATTTATAAAAAAATAAAATAAAATGTAAAAAATAGTGTTTGCTCCCTCCTCCTCCACCACAGCTTCCACCTACACCGCCACATCCACCGCCTACTGAACCTTGCACTCCACTCCACCTCCTAGTTCAAGATAATTATTTTTTACTTTTTTTTTTTATTCTATGTTATTTTAATTCATTTCCATATCCACATTTGTTTGCGGGGCAATTGTTCTGCTCTTACAGCTATTTTGCTTCCTTTTGCAGCCCTCTAGCCCTTTCTAGGATTTTTTTAGAGCTAATTTAGTGCCCCAAAGTTCGGGTTCCCATTGACTTCAGTGGGGTTCGGGGTCAAGTTTGTGTCAAGTTCGGGGCCCGAACCCGAACTTTGCGGCAAAGTTCGGCCGAGCCCGGCGACTCCCAGGTGTTCGCTCAACCCAACCCACAGATCATTGTGTAGCAGTTGGTTTCGCTCCCTGAAATGCAAATCACCAGAGCAAGCCTTGCAAACTTTACAAGACATGCTATGGTACCCAACAGCATCAGGTGCTTGTGGGCAGATTTTCTATTCTATCAGTTCTATCCTTCAAATGCCACTTGCTGCAGAAGACAAGACATACCCTCTGAGAATGGACATGCACCCTGAGCTGCCAGCTTCAAATAAATCTAGCAGATTGTAGCAATGAATTGATAGATCTCTGGATCCATATGAGGTATAGATGCAGCCAAGTTAAACTTGATTGTTAACATGTTAAAGAATGGTAGGTGACTTTACAGTGGATTGTCATGAGATAACCGATATGACATTGTGACGTGTTATCAAAGTCAATTTAGCTCAGTTGCATCTGTGCAGGGCTAACTCTGGCTTTACTAGAATATGTATGATTTTCATTTTTACATCAATCATGGGATAACCCCTTTAAAGTTTAAGTGCAGGATTAAAAAAAATGACAAATAAAAACACAAAACACAAATAAAACTAAAAGGCAAGTGAAAACTACACATAAAGTATAGCTTGACTATGATAGTAAGGCTGCATGACTATAATATTCAGTGCCCAAATCACTCTCAGTCCACCTTTGCAATGAATAATGAGCAACCTACAGTTATTCTGAACAGCTAAGAAATGGCCTGTGGTGTTTCTTTCAAACAATGCTGATGACTATAGATATAGACTAAGAAATTGCTATAATGATTAATAAAGCATTCACAATATGTGAGTCTGGTAGTTTATTGCGTCTATAAGTGGTAGAAGGTTATTTGTTCTCAACAAATGTTATGACTGCTACTACTGCATTGCAGAATACCACACAGGGTAATAATGAAAATCAAATGATACAAATATAAACAAAAGACATGTAACACTGATTTACCAATAAAGTTATTCCAAGCATAAAATCTATTAATTTATTCTTGATTTACTAAAGGTCAGCAAGCTAAGCTGTATGTAGAAACAAGCTTATAGAAAGCCTTACCTGATCTTACAAGACTGTATTCAAACCTAAAAGAGATTTTTCAAGGGTGCATTTGGTGATATTGGTAGTACCGTCTCCCATCAGTGGGCTTTCCAGTTGCTCAGACAACCATAAAATAATTTTTGGGATGTTGTAATTGTATCAGTCTAATGCTACAAAAGTTATTTCTATAAGTCAAACTCCATGTGTCCAGGACCTTATAATACTATGCTAGAAAAGTCATTCAATAATTTCCAGTTCATCCTAAACTATCGCAGAAATGTAACAGATCACAGGGTCAGGAAATCACCAAAAATTATCCCTATGATAAAACTACTTGTGTTAATACCAGATAAAACCATGTGTCATAAATAGCACATGGTAATTAGCAGTGGTCACAAAAAGAAATGTCAGTGATCAGGGATTTAGCGGATTTCTATACAGTTTTGTAGGCAAGCGTTATGCTCATGCATAAGGTCTGGGGACCATGCTATTATCTCTGCAATGTCCCAATACCTGTCTCTGCCTACAAGTTGAGTAATCACTCATCTCTTTGGCCTAAACTCTTTCCTTTATGTGACCCTGCACAGGAAGCATAGGTCCTTTTTATGCTTTTATAGTCCCAACAGATTTCCCCAGTCTATAATTGTTTCTTAAAGGAACCAACATGCAAATCAGATTTATTGTAGATTCACATGGTAAGTCAATAACACAATGTGTGTATGTGTATATGTGTGCATTCCAACAATGGAATCTTCTCCCTCTAATCAGGTTTCTAGTAATGAGCTTTCAGTATGTAAGGGAAACTGATCCTATCCTCTTGCTCATTTTAAAATAAAGTACATAAAAGGGAAACCACATTTACCTATATAGAGTCCTCATAATAGAAGTGACCCATAAGCAGTTCCCACGCCCTTGAAAAAAACTGCTAGGTTGCGGGATGTTTTGCCCTTACTTTGGGCCAAAATGTCACTGCACATGAACCCCTCACTAATCAAACATTGTATAAATCATGTACATCATACAGAGATTGCCAGGATAACCACAATAGTTGCTAGATCTGCATTGTATAGCAATATTCAGAGCGTAACCAAATATGTGGAGGTATACAAAACACCAAATTTTAGGATTTCCTAAAATTAGTCTAGGAAGCATAAATGTGGTTAGTCAATAACTCACCATGCCTATTTCAGTATTTCTAGCTCCTCAAAATAGAGTTAGACCAAGTAATTGTGAGACAGATATTGTTTGATTATTATTATTATTAGAGATGAGCGCATTATTAAAAAATTTGATTTGGCTGCTTCACCGAATTACTTAATCACAAAGCACATTTCTTTGTAAGTAGTGGGTGCAATGACAGGGCGCACCAATTGCGCAGCTCCCCATCATTGTACCCCTCAGATGCCACGTTCATATTTGATCGCGGCATCTGATATAAATAACTAATATAACTTTTTTTTAAATCATACTTAGGGTACTTTCACACTAGCGTTATTCTTTTCCGGTATTGAAATTCGAAAAAGGGTCTCAATACCTTGTACTGTATTTGACTGGATCTGGCATTAATTTCCATAGAGATGTATTAATGCCGGATCTGGTACCAAGTGATTTTGCGCGGTCAGTAATGAACTCATCAGGCCAGCCAATGTGGTGACATCATATGTCACCGTGCATGGGATTTTGTGCGAGATCTTCAAACAAGATGGCGGCTGGCGGCCCATCACCAGCAAATGGATGAGGTAAGTATGATTTTTTTTTTATACTATTTCAGGTAAAATCAATTCGCTACTATGAAGCATGAATAAATTTGGCTTCACATCAAATTGAATTTATCCTGAAATTCGGATCTAAGCCCACTTCGTGGACCTCGTTTCGCGCCACACTAATTATTATAAATAGTTTAATGTCATTCACAACTGTATGAAATCTGTGATAACTCAAAAAGGGTCTCATTCTAGTATTATATTTCTGTTGCTAAAGGCAATGACATAACCATGGTGCAAGGTTAGTTGTAAAGTAACAGTTTTGTATAAGAAGAATCCTGATGAATGGGAGGAGATTATATCATCATATTACATTTAGGCATGGAATGCACACCAATACATTGTGATGTTGGTCTTATCATGTAGATAAGAGATGAGCGAATCGAATCACATGAAGTGGAATTCTATCCGAATTTCAGGCTAAATTTGATTTGCCTAGAAGTCGAATTTACTTGTGCTTCATGTAAATCGACTTTACCTGAAATAGTTTAAAAAAACAAAAAAATTAAAAGTTACCCCCTCAATTTTTGGCAACGGGCAGTCAGCCTCAATTTGCTGAAAGATCTAGTGCTCCAGTGCGGAGCAAGATTACATCATCACCAGCCGGCGTGATGATGTCAGGCGTCACTACGCCAGCCAGTGTGATGATCTAATCTCACGCTGTACAGGATTGCGGCCAAGATCTTAAAGCAAGATGGCGGCTGGCCCGTTGCAAGCAAATGGAGGCGGTAAGTTTGATTTAAAAAAATATATATTGTTAATTTTACACTCAGATGCCGTGATCATGTATTAACGCGAGATCTGAGGGGTACAATGACTGGGGCAGCACTATCGCAGCTCTCTGTCATTCCACCCGATACTTACAAAAAAATGTGCTTCAAATTACTTTGTCACGAATCAGCCGAATCGAACTTTTAAGAAATTTGCTTATCTCTAATGTAGTTGCATATCTGATTTATACTTTGGTTCCCTGAAGAACCAGTTTTCGAATGAGAAAAAATACAGAGACAAAATGACCTATAATTTCAGTGTAGCACCACATAGATGAAGTGCATGGTTTAGTCCCTGGGTAGTGGGGTCAACCTTATTAGAGCAGTTACTTCTCTTGTAGGCAGAGCATGCTAGTTCTCCTACCAACAAAGCTACATACCATATAGATGAAAAATTAGAATATCGTGCAACAGTTAATTTATTTTCAGTTACGCAAATTAAAAGGAGTTACATTAATGCAACTTAAAATTAGAATATTGTGAAAAGCTTCAATATTCTAGGCTCAAAGTGTCACACTGTAGTCAGCTAATTAATCCATATCCCCTGAGCAAAGGGTACCTGAGATTGTGACTTTGGGGTTTCATAAGCTGTAAGCCATAATCATCCAAATTATAACAAATAAAGGCTTGAAATATCTCGCTTTGCATGTAACGAGTCTATCTCATATGTTAGTTTCACCTTTTAAGTTGCATTACTGGAATAAATGAACTTTGCACAATATTCACATTTTTCGAGTTTCACCTGTACTTTGATGATTATAGGTGTTCTGTCTTCATACACGTTCTCACAGTGTGCAGTCTGACATTCAGTATAAACCTTTCGTGTCTTCCAAATAAGATGACGGTTTTCTGTAGTCTAATTTATTTTTCAGTCAACAGGATTGTGAATTGGTAAAACAGATATACGTGCACAAAGATGGTGGAGTTTAAGAAGGAGAACTACATGGGACGGCTCTGCTGATGTCCTGTAATCTGTATGTGGACTGAAAACTGGGGCTTCTCCTTCCCAGAATGCCCTGCACTACCCACAATCCCTAGCACCTCCCACAAAGCAATAATCTTTATTAACAAGAAAACAAGGTGCAATACATTTTTACAACTGCTAGATGGTGCTGTTACCTAACTAATAACTACAGGATTACAGAAATTGCAGCAGAATGAATCAGAAATGAAATAGATGTGAACTGAAATGAATCTCTCTCTGCTGGAGGTAGAACAGTAGACTGGGGTTAATGTCACATTTCCATCCATAAAATAGTGCCTTTGTTTGCAAATGTATGCTGTTCTATATAGTTTATAACATTTTATGCAGCTCCTTCACAGTTATATATGTAATTCCCTTACCAGGCGGTGGCTGCCTCTACAGTTACTCTAACAGACCTACTTGTGCAGTAATACTGTATAGCGTATAGGTGAATGTGAGGTATTTTTATATAACTAGTTAGATTTGCCTTTTAAATCTGGTTGACAACCCTGATATGTTATAAACTACCTGCTATTAATGTAAATACTGTACATGAATGAATAAATGAATATATTGCCACAAGATTCAATTAAATCACAAAGATTTGAAGATTTGACTAAAGGAAACTCTCAAAGTGAAACATATCTAAGCAAAAGGGATACCAACTAACACATACATATCAAAGACATGTAACCGGTTGACAAGTAACATGAGAATAGAATTAAACAAACACTGTCTGATGTGAATCTCGAGAAAGAAGTTGGCTTAGATCTCGGCTCCGTCCCAGGTGAATCACACATTGTTACTTGTTAGATTTCTGCTTATCAACATTTTCACAAAACAAGACTTTGTTCGTTCAGAAGGCATGGACTTGTTGGTAATGTAGCTCACAATTCACCCAAGCGACATGTCCCAAAAGCTCCTTAACTTCATTGCTCAACTGTTTCTAATTCCCCAGATTTTTCAATCTGTTGCTTTAATTACAGAGATATAAAATAAGGAGCTATGGTAAACACATACAGCTCAAATTCTCTGCATTTTACAACCACTTGTTCTGTTGGTTTCCTAACCCTAATTAGTACTGATTATGCATTTCCCAATAATAAATGAATATTTTGTTACAATTTTAGATTACATTTTTAATTTAACAAACAGTAAACAATTGGATTAAGTTGTCATCAATGCAGCACTACACCAAGGCTTCTACAATCAAGAAACAGACTTAAAGGGGTTTTCCAGGAGTTTAAAATTGATGGTCTATCCTCAGGTTACCAATATCTGATCAGTAGGGATCTGACACCCAGAAACTCTGGCGATCATGTTTGAAGAGGTTGTGGCACTCTAATGAATGCTGCAGCTTCTTCGTAGCTTACTAAGCATAGTGGATATGCTTGATATTGCAGCCTTGGCCCATTTAATTGAATGGGACTGAACTTTTCCTGGGCCAATGTGACTAATGAACATGACTCCACTGCACTAGAAGAGGACACAGCACTCATTTCCAACAGATGATTGGCAGGGGTATGAGGAGTCAGACCCCCACCAACTAGATATTGATGACTTATTCTGAGGATAGGTCATTAGTAGTAAACTGTCAGATAACCCAATTATAAAGACTCAAACTGTGGAGTAAAAGAAGTAATTCTGTGAGTTCAACCTTCATCTGTATCAGCAACCTCTGAAACTCTAGCTGTTAGGAAACTACAACTCCCAGCATGCTTCATTCACTAGCCGTATATAAGAGTCTGAAAACAGATAATACTGCCGATTACTAGTGTTGATCAAGCATGCTCTGCCGAACACCAGTTAAGCTTGAGCATCTCGATGCTCGGCGCATGTGCTCAAGCGCAATGCTCGAGTCTCCTCCCTGCACATTTGTTGGCTGCTACGCAGCCAAAAAATTTGCAAGTAAGTACTGCCCTTCACTGTAATGCCATGTTGGTTACTGGCATTACAGTGATTGGCTGGCCAGAACTCGTCATTGGGTGCTATATAGCACCTGATGACATGTGTTAGGCTTAGAGAAAGCTTCGCTGAAGAAGGGAAAGATAGTGTAGGGAGTGAGTTTTTTTTATTTTTTTAAGTTGAAAAACTTGTCAAAGACCCAAAAGTCCTTTTAAGGACTATTGTTGTGTGTGGCAGCAGCAATATATATTTTTAGCGCAACCTGCGCTAAATTGCTAAAGCTTTACAGACACAAAAGTCCTTTTAAGGACTATTGTGTGCGGCAGCAATATCTATTTTTAGCACAACCTGCGCTAAATTGCGTGCAATAGTTAGGCCGCTGCAGACAGCAAAATTATCTACTCTACATCTCCTGTGTAACTTTTCCACATCCCAAATACCTGTGACATTCCCTGTAATTGTATATAAGCCGCAGCTGACATCAGCGACATTATCTGCGGTATTTCTCACACAATAAAGTGGTATCATTAAAACTAGAGTTGAGAAAAGCGAGCTTTAGATGCTTAATACTTCATTTAAAGCTTCAGAATAATACTGTATGGAGATTCGTCTCCGTACAGTATTAGAATGTTTGGGCCCTGATAAGCCGAAGTAAGTTATTCACAAAGTAGCGCGTGACTTTGTTGAATAACTTCGGTAATTGATTATTAAAGTGGAAAACCACTTTAAAACTTGAAACTGAACTGGGCTTTGGTTCCAAGGTACTAGTTTGTATACCTCACATGTATAAGCTGAAGCGTGTAGTAGTTAGGATGCTGTCCAATCATTTAGGTCCCATGCACACAAGCATATTAAGATATTAAGACATAGTATGGTTAACATAGACTTTGCCATATTACCAAGGTATTCTATAGAAGATAAATTGTTTCTAGAGGAGGATAGCTCAGTAATACATTAAATGATTTGTGATAAAGTTGCTTTAACAGCTAGAGTCCTGGAGGATTTTTTTTTTTTTTGTTTTCTCCCCTGCCATCCCAGAGCCATAACTTTTTTTTTATTTTTCTGTTCACATAGCCATATGTTTGTGTGGGACAAGTTGTACTCTCTAATATGTTATATGATGTAGTGGGAAGCAGGAAAAAAACTCCAAATGAGGTGGAATTGGAATTAAATGCAATTTGGTCACAGTTTTACAGGTTTTGTCTCTACGCCGTTCCCTGTGCAGTAAAACTGGCCTGTGACCTTCATTCTCTGCATCAGTGACATTACAATGATACCACATTTATATATTTTTTTCTTGTGTTTTAGTCCTGAAAATAAATAAAATCTTTGTATATTGTGACCGATATAACTTTTGTTATAGTAATGTATATGGAGCTACAGTATGTGGGGGAGCTCATTTTTAGAAGGACAATCTATTAGTTTTATATTTTATTGATACCATATTGGAGTGTCTGTGACACATTATTGTATTGGGGGGGGGGGGGGGTAAATAAAAAAAAGTCCAATCGGCCATTTCGCTTTTTTCCATTATGGTATTCACCATATGGGATAACTGCTTTCATATTTTAATACAAACCAGATTCCCAAAAAGTTGGGACACTATACAAATCGTGAATAAAAACTGAATGCAATGATGTGGATGTGCCAACTTCTAATCTTTTATTCAGAATAGAAAATAAATCATGGAACAAAAGTTTAAACTGAGAAAATGTACCATTTTAAGGGAAAAATATGTTGAATCAGAATTTCATGGTGTCAACAAATCCCCAAAAAGTTGGGACAAGGCCATTTTCACCACTGTGTGGCATCTCCCCTTCTTCTTACAACACTCCACAGACGTCTGGGGACCGAGGAGACCAGTTTCTCAAGTTTAGAAATAGGAATGCTCTCCCATTCTTGTCTAATACAGGCCTCTAACTGTTCAATCGTCTTGGGCCTTCTTTGTTGCACCTTCCTCTTTATGATGCGCCAAATGTTCTCTATAGGTGAAAGATCTGAACTGCAGACTGGCCATTTCAGTACCCGGATTCTTCTCCTAGGCAGCCATGATGTTGTGATTGATGCAGAATGTGGTCTGGCATTATCTTGTTGAAAAATGCAGGGTCTTCCCTGAAAGAGATGACGTCTGGATGGGAGCATATGTTGTTCTAGAACCTGAATATATTTTTCTGCATTGATGGTGCCTTTCCAGACATGCAAGCTGCCCATGCCACACGCACTCATGCAACCCCATACCATCAGAGATACAGGCTTATGAACTGAGCGTTGATAACAACTTGGGTTGTCCTTGTCCTCTTTAGTCCGGGTGACATGGCGTCCCAGATTTCCAAAAAGAACTTCGAATCGTGACTCGTCTGACCACAGAACAGTCTTCCATTTTACCACACTCCATTTTAAATGATCCCTGGCCCAGTGAATACACCTGAGCTTGTGGATCTTGCTTAGAAATTGCTTCTTCTTTGCACTGTAGAGTTTCAGCTGGCAACGGCGGATGGCACGGTGGATTCTGTTCACTGACAATGGTTTCTGGAAGTATTCCTGAGCCCATTCTGTGATTTCCTTTACAGTAGCATTCCTGTTTGTGGTGCAGTGTCGTTTAAGGGCCCGGAGATCGCAAGCATCCAGTATGGTTTTACGGCTTTGACCCTTACGCACAGAGATTGTTCCAGATTCTCTGAATCTTCGGATGATGTTATGCACAGTTGATGATGATAGATGCAAAGTCTTTGCAATTTTTCGCTGGGTAACACCTTTCTGATATTGCTCCACTATCTTTCTGCACAACATTGTAGGAATTGGTGATCCTCTACCTATCTTGGCTTCTGAGAGACACTGCCCTCTAAGAAGCCCTTTTTATACCCAATCATGTTGCCAATTGACCTAATTAGTGTTAATTGGTCTTCCAGCTCTTCGTTATGCTCAAATTTACTTTTTCCAGCCTCTTATTGCTACTTGTCCCAACTTTTTGGGGATTTGCTGACACCGTGAAAATTTGAATCAACGTATTTTTCCTTTAAAATGATACATTTACTCGGATTAAACGTTTGATCTGTCATCTACGTTCTATTACAAATAAAATATTGACATTTGCCATCTCCACATCATTGCATTCAGTTTTTATTCACAATTTGTTTAGTGTCCCAACTTTTTTGGAATCCGGTTTGTAGTTCAGGCATTTTGGGATGCGGTGATATACATGATCCACAATCCCAATCCCCCCCGATCCCCTCCCTCTCTGGACGCTAGAATATGCGATCTTCAGAATGATTTTAGTTTACACTGTGGTTCAGCTCCTCTAATCGATGCATGGGTTTCCTGAACCAAAGGCACATGCCTCCATTTTTCTGACATTTAAATGGCGTGGTAACATTAAACCATTGCATTTAAAGGGTTAACTGTCTATGATTGTCATTATAGCCAGTCACAGACATTAGCCCCGTATATCTGCTGTTAATAGCAGGGACCCGGTGGCTATTGCACCCAATTCTTTCCTCCGTACATATAAGGCACTGCAACAAAAGGGGTTGTAATTTGGCTGTGATCCTTTATCCTAAAGAATTTATATAGGACTACCCAAGAAGTTAAAAGGAATCTGTTACCAGGAAATACACTGTTATTGTTTAACAATCCTTTGGCATTCTGTGCTTAACTGCTAATTTGTAAAGGGATTAAAAGCACTATTTCTCCAGAATTAAGAATCAGATCAGTAAGGGTAAAAGCACAATGCCATGTTGGAATAGCACTTCTGAATGTAATGATACCTTTACTTTACTGATCTGATGCTTCAATCTGGAGAAAAAGTGCTTTGAATCATTTTGCAAATTAGCAGCTAAGTGCACCAAGGGTGGGCCCAAGCCTCTCTGCACCCTTGCTCCTCCTACTTCCTCCTCCAGCACCTCCCTCTCCTTGATTGACAAGGTAAGTCAATGTGACAATGTGGGAACCTGGCCCTGTCAATCAAGAAGAGAGGGACCTTGAGACGAAAAAGGAGGAACAAAGGTGCACAGAGTAGCTTTGGCCCACCCTCAATGTTCTTTTTTCTCCAGAATGAAGCAATGGATCGGTAAGTTAAAGGCATCATTATATTCAGCTAAGCTACAGTAGCTCTACAAGACATTGTGCTTTGTCTGCCAGTGAATTGCAAGGAAGAAACTGACACCCTAGAAAGTATAAGAGATCGAGAGCAGTGAGGTAAAATAAGAGATGTCATCTTGACTGAGAACAACCACAATAGGGATAATGTATGCAGAATAAGAACAGCAGCATTAGGCATCTTCAGAATGGGTCTCGAAACCTGGAAAAAGCTTTGTAGATATTGTAAGCATTCTGAGACAATCAATGTCTCCAGCCTATTCATTCTAATATGCATCAGGCGTAGCCAATGATTTATAGACACGCCTGATTAACCAAGTTGTGAATATCCATCAGGCTGTGAAATAATGCCAACAATCTTGGGGGGATTTGTTGTAGTGGAGTGAATGATCTGCTCTACCCAGAAAAAAACAGAAAAAAAACAGAAAAAATAGTGTTCGCCCACAGTCAGTCACTAACGTTCACGTCACCGTTTAGTTTTCTGCATTTCTGTTCTATTAGAGGAACAAAAATAATCAATTTTCCATTCACTTTTTTTTCACAGTTGCACTCCATTATTTTTTATTTTTTTTTGTATCAGTTCCTTCAGGTTCAGTTACTTTTGATGGGAGTAAAAGCCCTGTCTGTAGCACCGTCTCCCATCAAAAATGACTGAAACCTGACAGAACTGAGGGAAACTGAGTGCAACTGATGCTGACAATATGCATTCAAAGAAACAGGACAGAAATATAGAGAAAGCAACACTGATGTGAACTCACCCTTTCAAATGTTCAATAAAATTTCTTTTTTCACATTAGATTCTGAAAATCAGAGATATTAACCCATCCTTAATACAGCCATTCAGCCATTTTCGTTTGTTCATTTGGGGGTCATTATATGTGAAGAAGCCACTTTTAGGGGGCATTATATGTACATCTAGAACTAAAGGATAGTTATATCACCCGAGGGTGATGTAAGACACCAGCGCTGGAATAGCAAAAAAAAACCCCGTCTGCTTAATCCCTATATTTCTAGAGTATGTGAGTGGGTGTAGGGGAGAGCGGGGGGAAAGAACAAAGGTGGGAAGAGAGAGAAGGTGTAAATGACAGAGACCTGGACTCACCAGTGGGCAGTCCGTAGCGTTCGCTGTCTGTGCTGAGGATGCAATGAAGGCCTATACAATCAGGTAATAGCGCAAGTCTTCCAGTGTGCAATATGAAGATGAAAGTGTACCTGGTAAGTTCCTGCTTTAACAGGTTCCGAGATGCGTCTTCTTCCAATTCTTTTTCTCTTTTTCAACGTTCTTGTCGGTGTTCTGCAATAAGTCCTTCTTGCTCACCTGCTAGCACGAACGCTGCCCCGGCCGGAAGCAAGCGTGGTGTGAGGGAGCTTGTTGTTACGGTCGTCCTGGAAAACGCTTCGGTGACGTCACCTCCGTGGATACCGTAGCCTCCGTGGGACAAAATTACCTCCAACGCGTTTCAGAGCCTATCGGGCTCCTTCGTCAGGGATGGTTGATACATTGTCCGTGGGGGTTTAAGTAGTTGGTCCGGTTTCCATGACAACAAGTATAATCTTCTATCAAGCTGATATGTAGATAAGGGGACGTTATATTTATTACAGATGTATTCCAACTCATGCATACATGCAACTGTGATGTGTCTATATGTATGTATTTTATCTATGTTATTTATAGTTCATAAAGTTTTCCAGGCGATATGATGAGTACTGTTTGTTTGAAAAATTTAGGAATATAGGGAGTTCCTTAAATATTTTATTGGCTGGGTTCATTGTGATGGTCATAAGTTAAAAAAGGCTTCCACCCATGCAGATTATGCAAAAACTGTAAAATATCGAGACCCCAAACCAAACCAATACTGGAATTTGACACCCCACAGGGCAAATTCACAATCAAGGACTATATTTCCTGCAATACCAAGGGTGTTATTTATGCCATTAGGTGTCCGTGCAGAAAAATCTACATAGGACGCACTAAAAGAGAGCTGAAAACCAGGATTAGGGAGCACGTTAACAATATACATAAAAAGGCAGATCATCACCCGCTATCACGACACTATGCTGAATTCCATCAAGGCAAATTTTTGGGATCAAGCTTTGCAGGAATTGAAAAAATAAAACAGGATAGCAGGGGAGGGGATTACATCAAATTGATGTCCAGGATCGAAAGTCAATGGATTTTCAAATGCAACAGTCTGGCACCTAACGGGTTGAATCAGGAAATCGAACTTTTTGCTTTTCAATAATAACTTATGACCATCACAATGAACCCAGCCAATAAAATATTTAAGGAACTCCCTATATTCCTACATTTTTCAAACAAACAGTACTCATCATATCGCCTGGAAAACTTTATGAACTATTCAATAACATAGATAAAATACATACATATAGACACATCACAGTTGCATGTATGCATGAGTTGGAATACATCTGTAATAAATATAACGTCCCCTTATCTACATATCAGCTTGATAGAAGATTATACTTGTTGTCATGGAAACCGGACCAACTACTTAAACCCCCACGGACAATGTATCAACCATCCCTGACGAAGGAGCCCGATAGGCTCTGAAACGCGTTGGAGGTAATTTTGTCCCACGGAGGCTACGGTATCCACGGAGGTGACGTCACCGAAGCGTTTTCCAGGACGACCGTAACAACAAGCTCCCTCGCACCACGCTTGCTTCCGGCCGGGGCAGCGTTCGTGCTAGCAGGTGAGCAAGAAGGACTTATTGCAGAACACCGACAAGAACGTTGAAAAAGAGAAAAAGAATTGGAAGAAGACGCATCTCGGAACCTGTTAAAGCAGGAACTTACCAGGTACACTTTCATCTTCATATTGCACACTGGAAGACTTGCGCTATTACCTGATTGTATAGGCCTTCATTGCATCCTCAGCACAGACAGCGAACGCTACGGACTGCCCACTGGTGAGTCCAGGTCTCTGTCATTTACACCTTCTCTCTCTTCCCACCTTTGTTCTTTCCCCCCCCTCTCCCCTACACCCACTCACATACTCTAGAAATATAGGGATTAAGCAGACTGGGTTTTTTTTTGCTATTCCAGCGCTGGTGTCTTACATCACCCTCGGGTGATATAACTATCCTTTATATCATATATCCAAGGAGGACAACAGCTCCTTTCCGACATCTAGCCGCGGGATCAGCCAGGCTTGGCTGATTTGTTGCAGACCCTTAGGCCGGGAGCGCAAGGAGGTCTATTTCTTATTTTAGATACATCTAGAACTAATGGGGGTCATTATAAGTGCAGATGGCACTACTGGGGGCATTATATGTACACATGTGGATTGTAAAGCCCTCGTGGGCAGGGCCCTCTCTCCTTCTGTACCAGTTTGTAACTAGTCTTGTTTATGCTTAGTCCAATTGTCTGTATTATGTATGTATACCCCTTTTCATATGTACAGCGATGGAATTAATGGCGCTTTAATAATAAATAAATAATAATAATAGAGGGCACTACTGGGGGCATTATATATACAGAAGGGACTATTGGGGGCATTATTTGTACAGAAAGCACTATTGGGGGACATAATATTTACTGGAGCCTAAATGGAAATTATTACTAAGCGGGACTGAGGCCTAGATGGGGATGATTACTGAATGGGGGCCAAAAAGGAGGCAATATTACTAAATAGGTGTTTTATGTGTGTTAAACTTTGCAGAAAGTTGTGGTCTGGAGACATTATCATAGTGATCTGTGTAAGGGTGCATCAACACAAACGTGGTTTGGTCCCGCATGCGGACCCATTGAAACCTATTTAGTTCAATGGGGCCGCAAAAGATGTGGACAGCCCTCCGTGTTATGTCCGCATCCATTGCTCTGTTCCATGGCCCCCAAAAAATTATTGATCATGTCCTATTCTTCTCAGTTTTGCAGACAAGAATAGGTATTTCTATAATGGGCCCGACCCATTCCATTTAGCAAATTTCAGAACGCACAAGGGCGGCATCCGTGTTTTGCAGACTGCAAAACACGCCATGTTTGTGTGAATGTTGCCCTAAGACTAAGAAAAAAAGGAAAGAGAATGACTCCAGTCAGAGGAGTCATCACTTGAAAGTCACTGAATAGGGGCATAAACATAATTACAGGGAGTGCAGAATTATTAGGCAAGTTGTATTTTTGAGGATTAATTTTATTATTGAACAACAACCATGTCCTCAATGAACCCAAAAAACATTAATATCAAAGCTGAATATTTTCGGAAGTAGTTTTTAGTTTGTTTTTAGTTTTAGCTATTTTAGGGGGATATCTGTGTATGCAGGTGACTATTACTGTGCATAATTATTAGGCAACTTAACAAAAAACTTAACAAAAAACAAATATATACCCATTTCAATTATTTATTTTTACCAGTGAAACCAATATAACATCTCAACATTCACAAATATACATTTCTGACATTCGAAAACAAAACAAAAACAAATCAGTGACCAATATAGCCACCTTTCTTTGAAAGGACACTCAAAAGCCTGCCATCCATGGATTCTGTCAGTGTTTTGATCTGTTCACCATCAACAATGCGTGCAGCAGCAACCACAGCCTCCCAGACACTGTTCAGAGAGGTGTACTGTTTTCCCTCCTTGTAAATCTCACATTTGATGATGGACCACAGGTTCTCAATGGGGTTCAGATCAGGTGAACAAGGAGGCCATGTCATTAGATTTTCTTCTTTTATACCCTTTCTTGCCAGCCACGTTGTGGAGTACTTGGACGCGTGTGATGGAGCATTGTCCTGCATGAAAATCATGTTTTTCTTGAAGGATGCAGACTTCTTCCTGTACCACTGCTTGAAGAAGGTGTCTTCCAGAAACTGGCAGTAGGACTGGGAGTTGAGCTTGACTCCATCTTCAACCCGAAAAGGCCCCACAAGCTCATCTTTGATGATACCAGCCCAAACCAGTACTCCACCTCCACCTTGCTGGCGTCTGAGTCGGACTGGAGCTCTCTGCCCTTTACCAATCCAGCCACGGGCCCCATCCATCTGGCCCATCAAGACTCACTCTCATTTCATCAGTCCTAAAACCTTAGAAAAATCAGTCTTGAGATATTTCTTGGCCCAGTCTTGACATTTCAGCTTGTGTGTCTTGTTCAGTGGTGGTCGTCTTTCAGCCTTTCTTACCTTGGCCATGTCTCTGAGTATTGCACACCTTGTGCTTTTGGGCACTCCAGTGATGTTGCAGCTCTGAAATATGGCCAAACTGGTGGCAAGTGGCATCTTGGCAGCTGCACGCTTGAATTTTCTCAGTTCATGGGCAGTTATTTTGCGCCTTGCTCAGCTGCACGCTTGACTTTTCTCCGTTCATGGGCAGTTATTTTGCGCCTTGGTTTTTCCACGCGCTTCTTGCGACCCTGTTGACTATTTTGAATGAAACGCTTGATTTTTCGATGATCACGCTTCAGAAGCTTTGCAATTTTAAGAGTGCTGCATCCCTCTGCAAGATATCTCACTATTTTAGACTTTTCTGAGCCTGTCAAGTCCTTCTCATGACCCATTTTGCCAAAGGAAAGGAAGTTGCCTAATAATTATGCACACCTGATATAGGGTGTTGATGTCATTAGACCACACCCCTTCTCATTACAGAGATGCACATCACCTAATATGCTTAATTGGTAGTAGGCTTTCGAGCCTATACAGCTTGGAGTAAGACAACATGCATAAAGAGGATGATGTGGTCAAAATACTCATTTGCCTAATAATTCTGCACTCCCTGTATTAATGAATGGAACCTAAATAAGTATTGTCATGATGGAGTGGTAATGTCACGGTGGAGAGTGGGGGAAACTCCCCACCATATTAAGAGAGCTAATACTAAGCCACAAAACAGGGATAGGGAGCAGGTCACCTCCTACAGTTGCCCTAATCCTTACCCTGATATCCTAACCGTATGAATGCCCCCTAAAGGTGGGAGGGCTCATACACTGGAACCTAGATACTGCTGACCTGCTGATACTGGAACCTCCTGCTAACACAGGATGTAAGCTGGCTCCAGGCAAGGCTGCTCCTAAGCTTTAGGTTCACCCCTCCGGGAAACCAATGGGACCCCCTTTTGGAAGCATAGACAGATAAGGGGATGTCTAGCAACCATGCCAGGCATAACACCAAACATGCCAGGCATAACACCAAACAAACTAAACCCACACCAACCACAACAGGTAAGGGTAGGGGATAGAACATAGAAACAAGAGGGAGACATAGATATTCAACTAGGATGGCCCTAAGACTGGACAGATGGAATCCAGGAACATCAACACTCCAACACACACACCAAGGCTGGAGACAAAAAACTAGAACTCAGGCTCAATGCACAAGGAAAAATAGAGCCTAGAGACCACACCCAGTTCCACACCAAGGAAGACAAATCTTAACCCCAAACACACCAGGATGGGAAGGGACACACAACTTAAAGGGAAAGTGTCAATACATGCAAAACAACATGTTGCCACCAGCAACAAGCATGCATGGCAAAAGTGTCATGGTCCACTACACCAGACCATGACACAGCCGTGACAGGTACTAATTTCTCTTTTTATAGTGTTTAGGATTGAGTGAATCGACTTTGGATAAAACATCCGAAGTCGATTCGCATAAAACTTCTTTCTAATACTGTACGGAGCAGGAGCTCCAAAGAGCCGAAGTTATTGCTTCGCAAAGTTCATAAATTAATTTGTACTGTAAAAAAACATTTCCCAAGGTACCACTTGGAACCAAATCCGAGTTTGGGAAATGTTTTTTTACAATGCAAATTCATTTATGAAGTTATTACGCAAAGTCTCGCAAGACTTCGCGAAGCAATAACTTTGGCTCATTGGAGCCAATACATTCTAATACTGCACAGAACTCCTGCTCTGTTCAGTATTAGAACAAAGTTTTATGCAAATTGACTCCAGATGTTTCATTTGAAGTCGATTCGCTCATCTCTAATAGTGTTATTATTAGTAATTATAATTGGTGCCAGCAAATCCACTTTATGCCAATGCTCCTTGCCTTCCAGAACCAATAACTTTTTTATTTTTCTGTTCACAAACCCATATGAGGGCTTGTCTTTGGCAGGACAAGTTGTTTTTTCTAATAGCATTATGTAGTATTCCATATGATATAGTGGGAGTGGAGTGGAATTGAAAAAAAAACTAAATGCAATTTGGTCATTGTTTTATGGGTTTCTTTTTTACAGTATTTCCTATGTTGTAAAACATTCTGTGTTAGTTTGATTACAGCGATACCACATTTCTTTATATTTTTTTATATATTTTAATACTTTTAAAAGAAACTATGAAAAAATTGTCTTGCATCTCTAAATTCTGACATTTGAAATGTTTTTATATTTATATTTATAGAGCTGTCTGCGGGCTCATTTATTGTGAGACAATCTAGCATATGTATATATTTTTTTTCTACCATTATGTATATGAATATACCAGTATGTTATATATGAATTTTATTTCCATATTACGTCATTCACCATCTAAGTCTAAGGGAAAATCACTGTGTTCTCATTAAGACAGGTTACAGACAGGGCTTAATAGGAACTTACTATCGCAAGAGTTTGAGTCTTCAGAAGGCCCAATGCTGCCATAGCAACCACATGGCTTCTGCAGTTTTGTTGCAGAGAGGCTGTTTGGTCACTGGGGATGCTCAGGGACGCTCCCAGTAAATAAGCGCTCAGACTTTGCAGCATCTGAGGGGTTAAAAATCAGTTATTGGAGTTGTCTCCTATCATGGAATCTGCCATCAGGTTTCTTCTGTGTAAAACAGCAGGCACTCACTCACTATGGTGCTCTATGAGCTCCTGAGTGGGCACTATTTGTGAAGATCCTACATCCGTTGTAAATGTAAACTAGAAACTAGAAGTATTTATCATGGTCATCCTGATGCTAATTCTCCCAATCCCAACATCTTTTGCTGGAACAATTAGGGAGAAGCACTCACCTGTTAAAAGCACTGCTTTAACTTGGATTGGCTGTACACTACATTGAAAATCCATAGCCTGATCAGCACTAGGCCAACAGATTATCTGAACAATATTTGTCCAATCAGACCAATAGTTGGTGTGTACGACAAAAGATCTGTGTGTGTGTAAACGGTCATTTGACCAATGATTGGTCTGAAGATCTATCAGATAATCTGTTGGTGTAATACAGGCCTTAGCCTCTCCTCGGAGAACTGCCAAAGGCTGAACAAAGCCTCTTTGTTCCAGCTTTCAGAGAAGTTCTCAAAACGGAGACCCCACCAAATAGACAAGTGAAAAGTTTATTAAAACAATTGTTTTACTTTAACATTTGCCAATGCAAAAAAAGTCAAAAAGCTATATATGAGCTGAATTGAATACATGGACGCTTACACCATTCCTTACGGTGCCTAATGGGAAATCCAGCTCTACAAAACCCATCTGTTTTCAGCCGGTAGTGCTGTACATTGCCTCACTGTGGTTGATTGCTTCCTCTTGTAACCTTTTTAAAATGATACTGTCTAACACCATACTGAAAAGAAAATGTCAGATAGAAAATAGACTATATTAATATTTAAGCCCTGACATGTCTGCAAAATTATGTCTGGTGTACAAAACTTTCTACTTGGCATATGTGAAGTAGACACCTGCCAACAGTCAAACAGTTAAAAAATAAAGTTTTGAAAAAAAAAATCACCTCACATTTAAGAATACACAAACAAAATTAAGTATCCGCAAGAGGAAAATAAAAGGCTGAGATCAAGAGCGTAATTCATGTTCTATCACTATTTATAGAAATAGAAGTCCTTGTCATTTTTCTAAATGGATGCATATCATAACAGAATTTTTATATGGCTTTTGAGAACTGGTTTATTTCTGAGAAACAGATTTTATGTATTTTACTCAAATATATAGCGCCAACATATTCTGCAGCCGTGCTTTACAGACATTATTATCACTCACTGTCCCTACTAGGGCTCACAATCTAAGTTCCCTCTCAGTATGTCTTTAAAATGTGGGAAGAAGCCATAGTACCCAGAAGAAACCCACACAAACACGAGGAGAACATACAAATTCTATGCAGATGATTCAAACCCTGGACCCCAGGGCTGCAAGGAACAATGCAAACCACTGATCCACTAGTGTTGGGCGCAAATGTTCGAATAGTGAATATTAATCGCGAATATCGGCACTTTGAGAATTCGCAAATATTTAGAATATAGTGATATATTCGTAATTTTGAATATTCTAGATTTTTTTTCATCAGTAACCTTCCTTCTTGCTTGTCTGGCCAATGAGAAGGCTGCAATGTCTTTGTCAGAGCTTAGCAACATCCCTGTCAACCAATAGGAAAGTTGCCTACCCCTTACTATATAAGAACCTCCGCAGCAGCCCTTGTATGCAGTATTTTGCAGATCTGAGAGATAGCAGTGTTATTGCTGTGCTCTCTGCTTTCCTGTGTCATTACATTAGATAGTTTTTTATATATATATATATATATATATATAAGAAAAATGGCGGCACTGACTACAATGGGAAAAATGGGTGCACGTTCCAGGGGAATCGACTTCTTACCCCAATCAATAAATCCAGAAAAAGGACGGCACTCCAGCTAGATGACGGTGAGGGTATTCATTATTCAACCATACGGTGCAACGTTTCGGCTCCAAAACTGAGCCTTTCTCAAACTTGAGAAAGGCTCAGTTTTGGAGCCGAAACGTTGCACCGTATGGTTGAGTAAAGAATAACCTCACCTTCATCTAGCTGGAGTGCCGTCCTTTTTCTGGATATATATATATATATATATATATGTATGTATATATATATATATATATATATATATATATAGTTAGAAAAGAAAGAACAAAAAGCAGCACATGGGTGCAAATCATTTCAAGGACCTGTGACCAAGGTCCCATATACATATGCTGAAAAAAGATGGCACATTAACCATCCACTTTTTTTCATCACAATTTGGTATATAGTTAGATAGTATATATATATATATATATATATATATATATATATACTATATATATATATATATATATATATATATATATTTATATATAATACAGATAGTTAGTGGGAGATGTGTACGTTAGATAGTGATATAGTGTAGCTGTCCATACATACATGCTACATACATAGTGCTGTATGTATGTATGTATGCTATATACATACATACATAGTACTGTGATGTCACAAGTTCACAACAACACTTAGCGCACCAATCACTAATAAGTAGTCAGACCTGTTAAAATGTAAAGTTGCACGTATTGTGCCAAAATATTTGCATCATTAGTGCCGATTTTGCAATCACTCTATCTGCATATAAAGCTATTGTAATGTTCTGCCGTGCCAACCTTTTTCTCCAGTCTCAGGAAACTTCTAGCAACTTCTAGCAATATATGACAAATATTGTACCAAAAATTCGCTAAATATCGCAAATTAGAATATTGCCCCTGCTGCTCATCACTATGAGCCACCATGCTATACAATTGATTGAGGAATAAAAATAAAAAAATTATATTCTTTCCTCTAAATATTTGAGTTGGAGGGAGTGGTGTTCAATAAACATTAGACTCTAAGTAAAATAGTGCATAAAGCAGGAAGGTCTTAATTTTTGAAGGAGATTATACCCTGACTTGTTGCAGAAAAATATGTTCATCTCAACCATATGTCAAAGATAATGCTGTTAATAACTGGCCAGATTTGTCTTGTGCTTTCTCTGAAAAGAAAATCCGGGTTGTCAACAAATGTTCTCTGAAAGTTGTGCCTGTGAAAAACCAGACTTTTATTAGGCTTTTTCTGCCATCCCTGAGGGGTTTTGCATTTTGTTTGGCTAGCATTTTTCACTGTGTTTTCTAAGCAAAAAACACTAGCTCTAGATGTGGGAAATATTAAACAGAGGGCAAACAGGCTTTTTTCAGTGTATATTTTTTTTATTCTTCTGGTGTTTTTTTTGGGTCAATGGCATTTTTTAAATATCAGTATGTTGATGGTGTGGCTTTTTTTCTAGGCATTTTCCATAGAGTCCCCTGGGGGTGGGAAACCATCCCCCCCAAAAAATCAAGAAAAACAATCAAGAAAAACATTGTTTGACTAAGGCTTCTTTTACACTCGCATTTGGCTTGTCCCGCAGGCTATTTGTACTAACATTTGCAGACGTGTGCTGCCAGAAGTCCGCCCTGACCCAACTGTAATGGGGATGGGTCGGAAATCCGGCTGCAGCATGACAAACATGTCGAGTAGTGATGAGCGGCAGGGGTAATATTCAAATTTATGATATTTCGCGAATATTTGTGCGAATATTCTCAATATATTCGCGAATACGAGAATTTGTTATCTCAGTCATTATTTTCTTGATTGCTTATATATCGGCAATTGAAAATTTTGCGATAAAAATTAGCAGTACGAAAATTTGCAGTATGAAAATTTGCAATCAACACTACTCTTCAAGTCAAAAATATGGCAGCCTTCTCATTGGCCCACAAGCTAGAAGCAGGGTAGGATCATGTGTACTGTTTAAAAAAAAAGTTTTAATATTCGAAATTATGAATATATATCACTACATTCTCAATATTCGTAAATTCTCGAAGTGCGATATTAGTGATAAAAATTAGCAATTTGAATATTCGTTATCAACACTAATGCCGAGAGGTGGCCGGACAAAAAACATAGCGTGCAAATGTTAATACAGAATCGGCAGGCTGTTCCCCTGCAGGGAACCTTGATTATGGCACATTTATTATTTACAATACTTATAAATGTTGCAAAAATTGATAGCCTATGCCAGGCAGCCCCCCATAACTAAGTCATACAGCACAATACAGTGGCACCAAATGCATAAGAACTGTGCACCAGTTCATAAATTTGGTGTAACCACTCCACGCAAAACCAGCCTTAAAAGTGACATGGAGACGATCTTAAATGATACGTCCCTAATAATTTTTACGAGGGCCAAGGTGGCAACTTAGATTCCCAAGAATTTATAAGCATTCCAATACATCAAATGGGTTTTTGGCTCACATGTTAACATCTAAGCAATCCTTTCATTTATGGAGCTTTTTCTTTTCCAGACCTCTTATGTTTGTCTTCAAGGCATTTTAAAATGAACACATTTTAAGTTTATGTTTGATAAGTCAAATTGATGTAAGACCTAGGACAATTTGGCCTCTGTCTGCTACCATGACAACCTGGAGCAGCTGCCTATGACATGTAACCTTTCCCAGCTTTTTTCTAGTCATTTGTTGCCTTGTAGAATAAAGAACCTGTAATATCATAAAACTCGGCTGTAATAAATAACTTTCCTTTTTCTTCATAAAAGCCTTTTCCTTATGCAAATCACAGCCCAAGAAATGACAAGACAGGTGGAAGCTAAGGAATGGATTTATTAGAAAAGTTGATTCTGACCTCTACGGAAGGTAAAAGAGCACCTTTTAAAGGATAAACTCCATTTCCCCGATGCACTGTTACTTCCAATAGAGGGTAGTTTATTCCCATAATAACAATCATTCCGCATGAAGCATTCTCTTACAGCCATACAAAACAGACAGCTTCTGCATCATGAAAACTGCTAATGCAGAGGTGAGTAGGTGGCAATTTATGTCAGAAGTTACTTGGATTTAGTGAGCTATGAAAATCTGCACATAATGCACCAGATTGCCATGACCCCAATGCTATGGGAATGATAGCAATGTAAAATGTGCCACCAAAAAGCATGCATTTAACCTAGCAGACTCATCGGCATCCTGCACAGTCATTATTCCACCACAAAGATATTAGTTTTCCACCCACAGTTGTAAAACATTTTTAGAGGCAAACCTTATAATTTAGAAGTAATGAAGTCACAGTACAATTGCGGACAAACTGCAATATGAAATTCTATGCTGTGCTGGTTATCAGTAAAAAAGGACATTAGGATCCAGTATGAAAGTTTTCTGTTCCGTGGCAGACATGCACAACTAGTAGTTCCTGCTAAAAATATTGCAGCTTAAAGAGATTGTTCAAGAATGGTGAGTTTTTGGCAAATGTCCCATTTGGCTGGACCTGTAAAGGAAGGATTACTTACCTGGTTCCTGGCCCCGGCTCCCTACTCCTTCTCCTCATGGTCTGCAATGCTTTGCTGGGCTCCCTCGATGTCAACATCCAGTTTGACATTGCCACAGTCAATCACTGTCCATCGCGGAGGCTGGATCCCCTTATATCATTTGACCATTTGTCATGAAATAAGGAAAACCAGTCACTAGTGCGGCCAATGATTGGCTATGAAAAACTGGATGCTGACATCAAGGGAGCCCAGCAAAGCATCACAGGCCTGGAGGAGAAGGAGCAGGGAGCTGACGCCGAGAAGCAGGTAAGTAATACTTCATTGACAGGTCTGACCAAATGGTGGGTGGGGGGGTGCCACCTTCTCCCCCATTCTTTCACAACCCCTGTAACCTAGACACATACCTTTAAGGTGTCATACTTATGGCTCATAATGGCATCAAATACAGTAATTTAATGAGACATTTATTATAAAGATTAAAGTTCATCATCAAAAACACCCCATATAAATATAGCCCACCTTTTTTTTAATGTTTTTTGTTTGTACTGGGTTGCGGAAAATCATGTGCTACTGATTCATAGCATGCTTTTTATTGTCGTCCAAACCCGAGGAGCAGCCTGATGAAGGCTTGCATTTTTCAAAAGCATTAGTGCATTCTCCAAGAGGCATGTGCCATGCAGATACTGTGCAAAATACTTCTAAAATATTATATACCATAAACATATTACAAAACTAACAAAATGCCAAAACTTAGAGACCACTGTGGTAATGTGAACAGTGCTGGAAGGTGTTTTGTCCCACTTCAGGTACCTCAGATGGGTGAGACAGATAAAATCCAGAGAGTGGCATTAGTCTCAGCAAAGCATAGTTTGCTGAGACATTTCTGTATACATTTTCTGGGCTGGATTTTACTTGGACTGGTGGCTAGGCTTGGTAGAGGGAGTTCCCAGTCCACACTCTTCCAGTACAGGTTTTCCTTTCTACCTGAGGTGATCACAGGTGAGGCCTGCTGTAATCAGGCTGGCATAAAGCGCCTCAGAGTAGGTCAGTCTGAGGAGGGAGAGCGAAACTGTTTTGTGAAGCAGAGGCTGTGTGTGTGGTCTCAGTCAGGAGGACTGAGGGGCCACAAGACTTTGAATAGCCTGAGGTTTGGAGGACCTAGCGACACCTAGAGAACGAGGGTTGCACGCCCCGCATCTGGAGGACTACTGGGCCACACTCCCCCAAAAGGTACTGGAGTTGACACAGCCTGGAGGCTGCAGTATTGATGTTGGCTGAGGAAAGCCGCATATGTTGTCCATGTGTGAACTGAGCTCTATGAGTGAGGTAGGGACGTATTGTGTTTAGGTAGCGCCTAGACGGGCAGGAGTTTATTTGTGTTTTAAGTGTTGGCAGTGCGGGAACCTCTCCCCACCCAGTGATGTATAACTGGACTATCCTATATAAGAAGACTGTCAAAATAAATGCACAGTTTGGACATGAAAATCCGTTGTCTGGTGAGATATCTGTGAGTGTGACCCCCTGAAAAGAGACGATCCCTTACACCACATAATGTTGCCGTTCAGTACTAAGATACTGGGATACCATGTTCAAGTAACTATGCCCAATAATTCGCAAAAAAAAATTAAGATTTTAGCAATGATTAAAAAATACCTACTGTATACAGTACAGACCAAAAGTTTGGACACACCTTCTCATTCAAAGAGTTTTCTTTATTTTTATGACTATGAAAATTGTAGATTCACACTAATGGCATCAAAACTATGAATTAACACATGTGGAATTATATAAATAACAAAAAAGTGTGAAACAACTGAAAATATGTCATATTCTAGGTTCTTCAAAGTAGCCACCTTTTGATTTGATTACTGCTTTGCACACTCTTGGCATTCTCTTGATGAGCTTCAAGAGGTAGTCACCTGAAATGGTTTTCACTTCACAGGTATGCCCTGCCAGGTTTAATAAGTGGGATTTCTTGCCTTATAAATGGGGTTGGGACCATCAGTTGCGTTGTAGAGAAGTCGGGTGGATACACAGCTGATAGTCCTACTGAATAGACTGTTAGAATTTGTATTATGGCAAGAAAAAAGCAGCTAAGTAAAGTGGCCATCATTACTTTAAGAAATGAAGGTCAGTCAGTCTGAAAAATTGGGAAAACTTTGAAAGTGTCCCCAAGTGCAGTCACAAAAACCATCAAGCTCTACAAAGAAACTAGCTCACATGCGGACCGCCCCAGGAAAGGAAGACCAAGAGTCACCTCTGCTGCAGAGGATAAGTTCATCCGAGTCACCAGCCTCAGAAATCGCAGGTTAACAGCAGCTCAGATTAGAGACCAGGTCAATGCCACACAGAGTTCTAGCAGCAGACACATCTCTAGAACAACTGTTAAGAGGAGACTGTGTGAATCAGGCCTTCATGGTAGAATATCTGCTAGGAAACCACTGCTAAGGACAGGCAACAAGCAGAAGAGACTTGTTTGGGCTAAAGAACAGAAGGAATGGACATTACACCAGTGGAAATCTGTGCTTTGGTCTGATGAGTCCAAATTTGAGATCTTTGGTTCCAACCACCGTGTCTTTGTGCGACGCAGAAAAGGTGAACGGATGGACTCTACATGCCTGGTTCCCACTGTGAAGCATGGAGGAGGAGGTGTAATGGTGTGGGGGTGCTTTGCTGGTGACACTGTTGGGGATTTATTCAAAATTGAAGGCATACTGAACCAGCATGGCTACCACAACATCTTGCAGCGGCATGCTATTCCATCCAGTTTGCGTTTAGTTGGACCATCATTTATTTTTCAACAGGACAATGACCCGAAACACACCTCCAGGCTGTGTAAGGGCTATTTGACCATGAAGGAGAGTGATGGGGTGCTGCACCAGATGACCTGGCCTCCACAGTTCCCAGACCTGAACACAATCGAGCAGAGTGAAGGCAAAAGGGCCAACAAGTGCTAAGCATCTCTGGGAACTTTTTCAAGACTGTTGGAAGACCATTTCAGGTGACTACCTCTTGAAGCTCATCAAGAGAATGCCAAGAGTGTGCAAAGCAGTAATCAAAGCAAAAGGTGGCTACTTTGAAGAACCTAGAATATGATATATTTTCAGTTGTTTCACACTTTTTTGTTATGTATATAATTCCACATGTGTTAATTCATAGTTTTGATGCCATTAGTGTGAATCTACAATTTTCATAATCATGAAAATAAAGAAAACTCTTTGAATGAGAAGGTGTGTCCAAACTTTTGGTTTGTACTGTATATAAAGCTAAAAATAATAACTCCACGTTGGCATGAAATATTCTAAATCTTACAGAGCCCAAATGTTTCTGGAAATACACATACATAACCTTTTTTTTTCTAATTGCAGAACAAAGAGTTATGTGTGATTTCATCAGCTTATTTTTTCATGTCTTTGTGACTTTTAGTTTATAACATACTATATGCAAACACTTGATCACTGAATGTGAATCTTTAACACACTGGAAACAAGCTGTGTCTAAACTATATTAATAATAAAGTACTGTATACTCCAGGACTCGTCTAACTGGCAGTGTGGGTTCATGACATCCTCCCAACCCCCCTCTTTATGGCAAATTGGTCTTTGACTTTCAGGGTTGTTTTCTGCATTCTTCTGGATCAACTGCAGTTTGTAAACATAAAGGTTGAATGTGAAGGTAGACTAGAGATGTGCGTAGTATTGATGAATTTAATTCAGTGGCTTCGCCAAATTTTACTAAAGAATATGCTTCATGATGAATTACTTCACAAAGTGCATTTCTTTGTAAGTAGTGAGTGCAATGGCAAGGAGCGGCAATTGCACCGATCCCTGTCTTTGTACCCATTAGATGCCGCGCTGATCACGGCATCTGACATTAATATTACAGTGTAAAATAAAAAAAATTAAATCATACTTATCATGATCCATTTGAGCGTGAAGAGCCTCCCTCTACCATCTTGATTGAAGATCCAGCATGAAATTTCGCACGGCCCGCCAGCCTGCATGGTGATGTCATACATCATCGCACATGGATTTTGCGCGGATTCCTCAATCAAGATGGCGACAGCTGGCTCTTCGCGCTCAAATGGATGAGGTAAGCATGATTTTAATTTTTACCACCATTCAGGGAAAATCAATTTGTTATCACGAAGCATGAGTAAATTCAGCAAATCAATTTTCTCTGATGCGAATGTTACATGAATTACAGCATTGAAATGAATTAGTGAAAACCAAGAGTCACTGCCATTGCTTAACCTCTTAACAGTCACATTAAAATTGGGAAAACCCTTCCAAAATGTCACTTTTATATTGTCGATTTTTAAGTGTGTCTGCAGTAAATTTTGTTGGCGCACAACTCAGAGGACACTATTGCATTTTTAACCTCTTAGTGACATCATTAATTTTAGCCTTACATTTTGTGTTCTTCTAAATGTTATTTTATTTTATTTTATTTTTTGCGGGATTAGTTTTAGGTTTTTTAGGAACCACTTTGAGTTGCACATAGTATATTAAATAACTTGTAGTATTTTATTTTTAGGGAGAAAGATAAAATCAGCAATTTTTACATTATTATAGGGAATTTTTTACGACATTCACTGTGTGGTAAAAATAATATAATTTTATGATCTGGGTCACTACAGTGATGATAATGTCACATTTCTATGTATTTTTACTGTTTTCCCTTTCTTCCTGCAGCCTGTCAGCTCTTCAGCTGCTCCCTCATTCTTCTCCACACTGGCTCTTTCACACTTGTGTTCTTTTCTTCCGGCATAGAGTTCCGTCGTCGGGGCTCTATGCCGGAAGAATCCTGATCAGTTTTATCCTAATGCATTCTGAATGGAGTGAAATCCGTTCAGGCTGCATCAGGATGTCTTCAATTCCGGAACGGAACGTTTTTTGGCCGGAGAAAATACCGCAGCATGCTGCGCTTTTTGCTCTGGCCAAAAATCCTGAAGACTTGCCGCAAGGCCGGATCCGTAATTAATATCCATTGAAAGGCATTGATCCGGATCCGGCCTTAAGCTAAACGTCGTTTCGGCGCATTGCCGGATCCGACGTTTAGCTTTTTCTGAATGGTTACCATGGCTGCCGGGACGCTGAAGTCCTGGCAGCCATAATAAAGTGTAGTGGGGAGCGGGGGAGCAGCATACTTACCGTCCGTGCGGGTCCCGGGGCACTCCAGAGTGACGTCAGGGCACCCCAAGCGCATGGATCGCGTGATCACATGGCACGTCATCCATGCGCATGGGGCGCTCTGACATCATTCTGGAGCGCCCCGGGAGCCGCACGGACTGTAAGTATACCGCTCCCCTGCTCCCCGCTCCTACTATGGCAACCAGGACTTTAATAGCGTCCTGGCTGCCATAGTAACACTGAAAGCATTTTGAAGACGCATCCATCTTCAAATGCTTTCAGAACACTTGCGTTTTTCCGGATCCGGCGTGTGATTCTGGCAAGTGGAGTACACGCCGGATCCGGACAACGCAAGTGTGAAAGAGGCCTTAGCTGCTAATATCTCTGGTTTGGTACCAGCTACAAATATTTGTATAGTTTAAAAGCTGACATTCCAAGCTTTCAGACAATACCGGAATGTCAGCAATATATTCAGTACAGGGGAAGATATCACAGTTAGAAATTGGGATGCTGTCAATTCAGCTGAAAATTAAAGTAAAAGCAGGTTTTAGCCTTGATTAATCCTGACTCGATTTATAACTGTTATTTCTCCTCTGTTGCTTGGACTTTAGCTGTCATTTTGGACATGGAATGCCAGCTTTGAAACAAGACTGGTTGCATGTTTATAGCTGCTACCATTTAGGAGAAAGCAGCATCTAAAGCAGCCCTCCCCCTCCGCTTTCTGCCTGAGCCCAGCTCAGTCCAGCCCAAGGCAGAACAGTCATGTACTCGGACTTGAGCAAAACAGGTAGGTGGTTAAAGGGTTTGTTCCACGGATAATATTGTGCAGTTTTAAAACCAGCACCGGATCTGAATACTTTTGTAATTGAATGTGATTAACTAAGTCACTAAGTTATTGGAAAAAAAAAATGTATCTGTATAGCGCCACCTGCTTTTTGTTCTTTTTCTTATTTATTTGTCCGTCTCACTGAGATGGCTGCAAATGCTCAGTTTCATCCTTCAACTGCCTCCTGAGCTGTGATAGGAAGAGAGCTGCAGCAGAATGGACACACCTCCTGATCTGGAGCAGAAAGGACACTCCCTTTGAGCTGTCAGCTTGATATGTCTAGCAGAGCAATGAACTAGGAGATCTCTGGAGCCATGTGAGGTACAGGGCCGGTTCTAGCTTTGTTAGAAAGAGATTGTCATTTACTAGATTATGTCTGATTTTCCTTTTTTACAGTAGTGATGGAATAATCCCTTTAACAGTCTAATCCCTACCTATAGAATAATATCCAGTGTAATATTTTGCTCAGTCGTGTCCAATGATACACTGACACTGATAACCAGGATTCTCTTACTTAAATAACGTTAATGTTAAGATAACAATATTAAATTCGCCTTCACTTCCACCATCACTTATAAAGTACTGTGACATTACAGTCTAAGCACTACAATGCTGTTGGAAAAAAGCATCAGTCTGAGAGACAAGTTGATAACAGGATGACCAAACACTAGTTTATTGTAGTCGGATGCTGTAGCTCTACTTTTAATTAACTTAATATCACCAGTATCAGGTAATTTTCAACTGCAACATACCAAAACTATACATATTGAAGACATTTATTTTGGGAGCATGCTTCTCGCTACTTTTATGGGTATTTTAGCATTCTGAATAGCTAAAAGCCAGGCACAAAGGGATATGAATGAAAATTCTGATCAGGGAGATTTTAGAAGAGTTTATGGAAGATATGTCCATCTTTCATTGATCTGCTCCTCGACTGAGAGAAAAGTTTAAGGCAAACAATGTTCATTATGCAAAGATTTGTCAGTAAAAGGCTCACCAGAATTTAATAACACATGGATTTATGAAATGCTTTGAAAGAAATGCACAAAAGTAGTAAATGTAAAGAAAAAAAAAATCAATAATTCCTCCGGTTGTCAGATACATGGTGATATATGTTAAGAAAAACCTAGCCTTCCTGAGACTCCATTTTTATTATTAGACTTTATGTGTTTAATTTCTGTGTGCACCACATAAGAAGATGACAATGACATAAGCTAAACTATAGAAGTTAAGTTAACAATGTGTGTTGAGATAAGATAAGGTTTGTACATGCTAAGTAGCCAATATGCATTTATTCCTAAAGAAAAAAATAGTCTTAGCTATTAACCTATTAGTAGAATATAGAATACTAACCAATCAATAGATGGATTCAGTTGTAACCAGTTAGAAGTATTATTTGTGTACCAATCAGAAGTTATTGTCGTAATATTTGTAAACTAATCATGTTAA